>NW_027590413.1:132500-365871 GCF_964213995.1 Mustelus asterias
TTGATAGGGACAGCTCAATGGACAAAACTGGTGTGAGAAAGGGGCAAATCCTTTGAAAATGGAGGCAGAGAGGAGGCTTTGTTCAACTCCCATTCTTTCCCTGTCTTCAGCAGGCTGGGCAGGAAGTGTGAGCAGAGAGGGGGGGATTGACAGACACACACTGACACAATCTCCAATCCACTCACTCACACATCCCCATTCCCCCTCCACTCGCCGGGTTGTGGGGAGCGGCTGCAAGGATTTTCAGGGCTGCTGTGGGGGGGTCAGGGGGTGTTTGAAATGGACGATCACGACCTACAGGGGAAAAGAAATAAAGTTTGAAACTAAACTAAAGAAACTGAAGACAGGAACTTGCAGAATCCATTGCCTCCCTGCATTAACATATCAAGAGTCAGTCTGACATTGCCACAAACTCCTCTGGGGTGAGAGGGGGAGGGGGGGTGAATTAGCATCTCAATAGAGAGACAGACATTGTAAACATGTCAGAGACTCAGGGTGGGGTTTGCATCCAGCACACTCAGGATAAATGTGAATCTGAGAGCCTTCAGTCCCCACACCAATAATCCCCCTGCACTGAAAACATTCCCACTCTGATTCAGTGTGTGTGTGTGTCAGTGTGTGTGTCAATCTGCTTTTTGACCTGTGCTTTGCTTGTGTGGACATGATGCTGAATGGACTTGAATGGAAATGCTGGACTCCTCGCTGTGATATGTTGTGTGTCTTATTGTTAAAATGGCCGTGTCTCTTTTTCTCTCTCTTTTTAACCAATTTTTATCTCTTTTTCTCCTGAGGAATTTTGAAAACTGGGGATGTGTCGAGGATCCAAAGGACGGGAATGTTTGTGACCAGGATGAAGGAGAGGAGCTTCTTCCAGAGGGAGGGCTGACTGAGGCCTGTTGCTCAGGCTTCACCCTGAGTGAGTTGTGTCTGTTTATTAACCTGATCCAGATTTAATGTTTCATATCAGAGGGAGCGAGATCTGAATGAGAGTGGAATAGAGAGAGAGAGAGAAACACACAGGGAGGGAACTGTCTCATAGAATCATAGAAACCCTACAGTACAGAAAGAGGCCATTCGGCCCATCGAGTCTGCACCGACCACAATCTCACCCAGGCCCTACCCCCATATCCCTACATATTTACCCACTAGTCCCTCTAACCTAGGCATCTCAGGACACTAAGGGCAATGTTTAGCATGGCCAATCAACCTAACCCGCACATCTTTGGACTGTGGGAGGAAACCGGAGCACCCGGAGGAAACCCATGCAGACACGAGGAGAATGTGCAAACTCCACACAGACAGTGACCCAAGCCGGGAATCGAACCCAGGTCCCTGGAGCTGTGAAGCAGCAGTGCTAACCACTGTGCTACCGTGCCACCCTAACTCTTTAGTCTCTGCTTTACAACTGACTTGTTGTGTTTGGGTGTTACTGAGAGATTGTGTAACTGAGAGGAGATCCTGGGTTTTTGCTGTGCTATTTAATTTAAATATTTTCTTGTATTTTAATTATTTTCTCTCTCTTTCCCCAAGAATTAATATTTAGATTTTACTGAGAGATTGTGTAACTGAGAAGGGGGAATCCTGGCCTCTTGTGCTATTTAATTGAAAGAATTCTTGTATTTTAATTAATTATTTTCTCTGTTCCCCAGGGATTTGAATTTTGAAGACTGCAACATGACTCGGAATCCTTGGACAAGGGGCTTTTCTCCAGAGGAGGATGGATGGACTGAGGCCTGTTCTATAGGCCGCATGTGAGTTGTTGTCTCTTTATTATCCTGATCCAGGTTTAATTTTAATCTCGCTTCCTCGGACGAACCAGTTCTGGTTCGATTGTGGGGTGGGCTGGAGTTTAAAACCCTGGGGTTAAAATATCCCGGCTTTGCAATTAGTCACAAACAGGTTAACCCTTTGCTGGGTGGCAAAGAGTGAATTAAATATCTGTAATATGAAACTGTCTAAAAGTTAGTTTTAAATCCAAGATAACAGGGATGGGAGACAGAGCGCTGTTCCTAATTGTTGAATAAAATTCATAGAGGCCTTTATAATTCAGTTTTCAGATGTTCAGACTTTCATTGTGTCCTCTCTGCAGCTTTTCCCCCATTCTGTCTATTTCTCTCTCTCTTTCTCTCCCTGTCCTTCCTCTATCTGTCTCTCTTTTTTATTCCCTCCCTCTCCCTCCCTCTTTTTCGCAGGAAGTCATATTTTGTTGGACAATCTCTCAGTAAAATCTGAGAAAGGGGAATCCTGGGCTCTTGTGCGATTTAATTTAAACATTTTCTGGTATTTTAATATATTTCTCTCTCTTTTACCCAAGAATTAATGTTTAGATTTTACTGAGAGATTGTGTAACTGAGAAAGGGGAATCCTGGGCTCTTGTGGATTAAATTTAAACATTTTCTTGTATTTAAATTAATTATATTCTATCTCTTCCCAAGGAATTCATATTTAGTTAGACAATCTCTCAGTGAAATCTTAGAAGGGGGAATCCTGGGCTCTTGTGCTATTTAATTTAAACATTTTCTTGTACTTTAATTAATTATTTTCTCTTCTCCCCAGGAATTTGAATTTTGAAGACTGCAACATGACTCGGGATCCTTGGACAAGGGGCTTTTCTCCAGAGGAGGATGGATGGACTGAGGCCTGTTCTATAGGCCGCATGTGAGTTGTCATCTCTTTATTACCCTGATCCAGGTTTAATTTTAATCTCGCTTCCTCGGATGAACCAGTTCTGGTTCGATTGTGGGGTGTGGGGGGGCTGGAGTTTGAAACCCTGGGGTTAAAATATCCCGGCTTTGCAATTAGTTACAAACACATTAACCCTTAGGTGGGTGGCAAAGAGTGAATTAAATGTCTGTGATATGAAACTGTCTCAATTTGTTTTAAATCCAAGGTAACAGGGATGGGTGACAGACCGCTGCTCCTAATTGTTGAATAAAATTCACAGAGGCCTTTACAATTCAGTTTTCAGAAGTTCAGAATTTCATTTCGTCCTCTCTGCAGCTTTTCCCCCATTCTGTCTATTTCCTCTCTGCTTTCTCTCTCTCCATTCCTTTCCTTCCTCTATCTGTCTCTCTTTTTTATTCCCTCTCTCTCCCTCTTTTTCCCAGGAAATAATATTTTGTTGGACAATCTCTCAGTAAAATCTGAGAAAGGGGAATCCTGGGCTCTTGTGCGATTTAATTTAAACATTTTCTGGTATTTTAATATATTTCTCTCTCTTTTACCCAAGAATTAATATTTAGATTTTACTGAGAGATTGTGTAACTGAGAAAGGGGAATCCTGGGCTCTTGTGGATTCAATTTAAACATTTTCTTGTATTTAAATTAATTATATTCTATCTCTTCCCAAGGAATTCATATTTAGTTAGACAATCTCTCAGTGAAATCTTAGAAGGGGGAATCCTGGGCTCTTGTGCTATTTAATTTAAACATTTTCTTGTACTTTAATTAATTATTTTCTCTTCTCCCCAGGAATTTGAATTTTGAAGACTGCAACATGACTCGGGATCCTTGGACAAGGGGCTTTTCTCCAGAGGAGGATGGATGGACTGAGGCCTGTTCTATAGGCTGCAAGTGAGTTGTCGTCTCTTTATTACCCTGATCCAGGTTTAAATTTAATCTCGCTTCCTCGGATGAACCAGTTCTGGTTCGATTGTGGGATGTGTGGGGGGCTGGAGTTTAAAATGCTGGGGTTAAAATATCCCGGCTTTGCAATTAGTCACAAACACGTTAACCCTTTGGTGGGTGGCAGAGTAAATTATGTATGAAACTGTCTATAAGTTTGTTTTAAATCTAAAATAACAGGGGTCGGAGACAGAGCAATGAACCTAATTGTTGAATAAAATTCACAGAGGCCTTTACAATTCAGTTTACAGATGTTCAGATTTTCATTTCATCCTCTCCACAGCTTTTCCCCCATTCTGTCTATTTCTCTCTGCTTTTCTCTCCATTTCCTTCCGCTATCTGCCTCTCTTTATTCTCTCTCTCTCCCTCTTTTTCCCAGGAATTAATATTTAGTTGGACAATCTCTCAGTAAAACCTGGAAAGGGGCAATCCTGGGATTTTGTGCTGTGTGATTTTCATTCTGGGTGTCCCGGGGGGTTTGATTTCACTGTCTCAGCCCCTCTCTGCCTCACTCTCTCTCTGTATAAACTTTTCCCAAATTACAAAACACTCAACACAGCTGACTGCACCTTGTGGGATCTTGCTGGGGATTTTGTTTTAAAAAGGGTGTTTTCTCAGAGGCAGTTTAAACCTTTCAGGGGACTGTGGGGAAGTCTCCAGACTTGGGACAACACACACACAGGGTTGGGGGCTGGGGGGTGGCGGGCGGGGGGGCAGTCAGGTATACTGGTATTCTGGGAGACTGATATTCCCAACAAGGGCCAGAGGTCTCAGTGCTGAAACATATTAAACTGTTCAAACAGAGGCAGGCAGAAAGCCATGAGGCTTCAGAGCTCCCTGTAGATGCAAAGGTAACTCCCATTGCCAAAAAGTAGCCACATGTGAAGTGGAAACACCTTCCCTCAGCTTGTTACACACTGACCTTTCCACAAACCCAACATGTTTACAAACACTCGCTGCAGTTTCTGCAAACTTTGTATCAAACTGCCTCCCATTCTGCTCAATACTGACCCCCTCTCAACCTGGCACTGAACTAGTGTCTGAATTGAGACAGAGACACACAGACAGAGTTTTTAAAGTTGAAAGTTTTAAAGTTTATATATTAGTGTCACAAGTAAGGCTTACATTAACACTGCAATGAAGTTACTGAGAGAGACAGAGAGAGGCAGAGACATAGATAAAGAGACAGAAAGAGACAGAGAGATAAAGAGACAGAGAGGATGTTTAAAGTTTGTTTATTCCTGTCACAAGTAAGGCTCACATTAACGCTGCAGTTACTGAGAGAGACAGAAAGAGAGAGTTTTTAAAGTTGAAAGATTTAAAGTTTATTTATTAGTGTCACAAGGCTTACATTAACACTGCAATGAAGTTAGTGAGAAAGACAGAGATAGAGGGAGCATCCAGAGTGGGTTCAGTAACACATTTATTGATCAGATATCTCTCTCTGTGACCCTTTAGCGATGAGATATTCAGCCAGGATGGTTTCACTGACCCTCTTCAGCAGGCAGATATTCCCAAATCCAGCCTACGTCTCATACACACACACACACCACTCACACATTCCCTCTGCTCTGTCCAAGGGAATATTGTAATCCAGGAATTTCTATTTTATATTTACAGGGTGAGGGGGGGGAGAAACTCAACTCAAAAATCCTGCAGTCTCTCCAAGCTGCTTTTAAATTTCAATTCAAACCCTGGGCCACATGGGAAGCTGCAGAGATTGGGAAACTTACCAAACCCAGTTTGTGTGTGAGAGTGTCTGCAGCTTTTGTGTCTTTGAACTTGCGAGGGTGCCAGGGAGAGAATGTCACTGTCTTCACCTCTCTCTCTGCCTCTCTGTATAAAAAAATCACCAAATTAAACCACACTCAATAATGCGACCATACACAATTAATTATCAAATATCTGTCTCTCTCGCTTTATCTCTGTCTCTCCCCGTCTCTCTCTCTCCCTGTTCTCTCTCTCCCTGTCTCTTCTCGAGCAGAAACAGGTGGAGACAGAGAGGCAGGGAGAGAGAGGAAGAGGGAGGGATGGAAACAGCTGGAGTTGTGGGTTAGATGCAGGGGGAGAGACACAGGCTGTTAGAGGGAGGGGGGGTTTCAGTGAGGGACAGGGTCTCCAGTTTAATTCTGAGGGTCCTGAGAGAGGGATTTCACTGTCTCAGCCCCTCTCTGGCTCCCTCACTCTGTATAAACAATTCCCAAATTTAAAAAACGCTCAACACAGCTGACTGCACTTTGTGGGATCTTGCTGTGCACCACAGTGATTTTAGTTTTAAAAAGGGTTACTTTTAAGAGGGAGTTCCGGCCTTTCTGGAGATTTGGGATGATGCAGACACACACACACACACACAGGGTAGTGAGTGGGGAAGGGGGCTCACAGCAGGCGAGAGAGTGGGGGGTGGGGGGAGGACTGTGTCCCATCTGATTCAGGTTCACATTGCTGCTGCTGCTGTGGGATCTTGCTGTGCACACACTGGGCCTGTGGCCTTTGGCTGCACTGCAACAGCGACCGCACTTTTTATTTTCAAACAAAATCTGGCCCAGGGACCGCAAAGTGGGTTCAAGGAAAAAGCTTGAAAAGGGGTCGGGTAAATTCAAGCACTTTAATCGCCGAGGCATCGTAGGCTCTGGAGCAAGTGCTGGGGAATGGGAGGAGGATAGATTGGGATTTGATGGCCAGCATGGAGCTGGTGGGCCGAAGGGCCTGTTTCTGTGCTGTGTGACTCCAGATTCTTTTCTCTCTCTCTTTTCCCAGGAATTTCTATTTGGATGGGGGGGTGGGTATAGAATTTCCCTGTCTCTGTCTCTCCAGCGTTCTTACCAATCCCAGCACCCCTCCCCTCTCTCTCTCTCCCCAGACATTCCTGTCCATATTTCATCTTTCAATAAAATGTTTAAGAAAACACCAATGTGAATTGTTGTCAATTTAATTTGGGAAGAGAGAGAGAGAGAGAGAGGAGTGGATCCCATTTCCCACACACTCTCCTGCAGTCCTCACCCACAACATTTATTTAATCTGGCCCTCACCAGGTTGTGTGTGTGGGATCTTGCTGTGCACACAGGTGGGTCTGGCTCCCTATTCCTCGCACTGTGACCGTGAGCAGAACTTTAAACAGGAAAGATGTTGGGGAGGCGGAGGAGGCAGAGAGAGAGACAGAGAAATGGAGGGAGAGCTAAACAGAGAGGGTGTGGGGGGGAGGGGTGTGAGAGGGTCTCAGGAGGGGCAGGGGGAAAGAGACACAGTGTCTGGGGCTGCCCTCCTCCATCGTGGGACTGGCAGTGGGATCTTGCTGTGCAGAATTACCTTCATTGTCATTTGAATCATTCATTCATTGACTAAGGGAGGGTGGGGGTGTGATTGTGGGATTATAAATATTGTTACCACGCTGAGGTGATGTTTCCCTCTGCGCTATTTTGTAACCCCCCCAAAGAGATACACCTTGCCTCGTAATCTTAAGTGTGTGTGAGACAGGAGGAAGCTACTGGTTTTAGACAGATGTGCAGAAGGAGGTCATTCGGCCCATCTAGTCTGTACCGACCACAATCCCAACCAGGCCCTATTCCCATGACCCCACACTTTTAACCTGCTAATCCCCCTGACACTGGGGTCAATTTAACACGGCCAATCCACCGAACCCGCACAGCTTTGTGCTGTCGGAGGAATTGGTAAATTAAAGCAGGATCTGACACTCTCTGTATCAGGAACAACTAACAGGTCTTTAATTTAGACTGGGTGACAACCTTATTAAAACAATGAACAAACTGAATAAACTCCCCAGTAGAATGCTGTTCCAATGACAAGACTCACTCAGGAATAATGAAATAAATCATTACAGAATAGAGTCACTCTCAAATAATATAACACCAGGCGTCTGTTGGAAGTGTGAACTTTCTTCTGCTGCTTGGGTCTGGAATACTTTCTGAGTTGGTTTCTGCTTCTATTTAGATGGTGATGTGATGAAGCTGTATATATTACTGCAGGATTCAGTATCAGACTCTCCCTCCTTCAATCTAAAGAGGCAGCAAGGTCGCTCCCTCCCCGTTATTTCCCCCTGTCCCGGGTTTAAATACCCAGAATTTCCTCACAGTATTCCTGCAATTTGAGTGGCTTGAGGCTGTCACCAACGCTCCAATTTGAATGCAATTGGTTGTGTGTGTTTGAGAGCTTGTTTTAAAATCATTGACCCAATTCAAAGCCTGTTTTGCTCTGCTGGGACTCTGGCTGCTGCTTTGGACACAAATGTTGTAAAGTTGTCTTCTGCAGCCCTGCTTTCTGCAGTTTAAAATCCCCAGCACAAAGACACAGGCTTTCTAAAGACACAACGCTGGATGGTTCGTTTTGGTTTTCTCAGCATTTCTTTTCAATATTTACATTTGTCAAACACCAGATGTTTTACCCTAGATGCAACTTCATAACCATATTAGAGAGAGACAGAGAGAAAGAAAGGGAGAGAGAAAGACAGAGAGGGAGAGAAAGAGAGAAAGGGAGAGAGAGAGACAGAGACGGGAGAGTGAGGGAAAGCAGGAAAGGGCAGCAAGAGGTCAGGGTTGTGGGGGAGTGCAGTGAGGGGGTGGGGGAAGAGACACAGGATCTGGGGGTCTCTCGTGTGGAGGGAGAGAGAGGGAGACGTGTGGTTCCCTCATTTCCCACTCACTTTACCCCAATCCTCATTTAAAAATCACTTTGTATCTGGCCCTGCTCAGACTGTGTGTGGGATCTTGCTGTGCCCTCATGCTCTCTGTCTCCCCTCCTCCCCTCCCCATATTCCCCGCACCGTGACAGTGCCCCACATTTTAAACATAAAAAGATGGAGGGGAAGGAGGGTGGGGTAGAGAGAGGAACAGAGAAGGGGTGGGGAGTGTCGGGGGCTGAGTGGAGGGGGGTAGGGGGATAGAGACAGAGGCTCTGGGGGTGGGTGGTGTCCTCCTGCAGTGTGGGACTCCCTGTGGGATCCTGATTGCAGCATTCCCAGTCTCTGAGAGAAAGAGAGAGACAGAAAGAGAAAGAGGGGGAAAGACAGAGAGAGAGAGAGAGAGACAGGCAGGGAGAAAGAGAGAGAGAAACAGTGTGAGGGAGAGAGAGAGAAAGACAGAGAAAGATGGAGGGAGAGAGAGAGAGAAAGATGGACGGAGAGAGAGAGAAAGGCAGACAGGGAGTGAGAGAGAAAGATGGAGGGAGTGGGAGAGAGAGAGGGGGAGAGTGAGGAGGAAAACAGGAAAAGACAGCAAGAGGTGAGGTTTGTGGGGGTGCAGTGAGGGGGTGGGGGAAGAGACACAGGATCACAGTGACCCGAGCTGGGAATTGAACCCGGGTCCCTGGAGCTGTGAGGCAGCAGCGCCAACCACTGTGCCCCCGTGTGGCCCTACATGTTATGATTCAATTCTGAGGGTCCCGGGGCGAAGGGGGGGGGGGTGGATTTCACAGCCTCAGCCCCTCTCTGCCTCACTCTCCCTCTGTATAAACATTTCCCAAATTAAAACACACTCAACACAGCGAACTGCACCTTCTGGGATCTTCCAGAGCACCACAGAGATTGTGTTTTAAAAAGGGGTTTGGCTTCGTTTTAAGAGGGAGTTCAACCCTTTCTGGGAATTTGGGATGAGACACACAGGGTAGTGAGTGGGGAAGGGGGCTCACAGCAGGCGAGAGTGTTGGGGGTGTGTTGGGGAGGACTGTGTCCCATTTGATTCAGGTTCACATTGTTGCTGCTGCTGCTGCTGTTGTTGTGGGATCTTGCTGTGCACACACTGGGCCTGTGGCCTTTGCTCGCACTGCAACAGTGACCACACTTTATTAAACAAAATCTCGCTCACGGACCGCAAAGTGGGTTCAAAGGAAGAAGTGTAAACGGGGTCGGGTAAATTAAAGCACTTCAATCGCCGAGGCATCGTAGGCTGTGCAGCGAGTGCTGGGGAATGGGGGGAGTATAGATTGGAATTTGATGGCCAGCATAGACCTGGTGGGCCGAAGGGCCTGTTTCTGTGCTGTGTGACTCCAGATTCTCCTCCCTCTTTTCCCAGGAATTTCTATTTGGATGGGGGGGCGTTCATAATTTCCCTGTCTCTGTCTCTCCAGCGTTCTTACCAATCCCAGCACCCCTCCCCTCTCTCTCTCCCCAGACATTCCTGTCTATATTTCATCTTTCAATAAAATGTGATGGAAAACACCAATGTGAATTTTTTGGATTTAATTTCAGGGAGGGAAAGACAGAGAGAGAGAAAGAGAGAGACAGGGAGGGAGGGAAAGACAGACAGAGACAGAGAAAGACAGGGCGGGGGGGGGGGGGCGGAAGGAGAGACAGACAGAGAGAGAGAGAAAAGCAGCCGAATAAAACCTGCAGCAGCCGCTTTATTCCATCGGATTGGGGATGTGATTGTGGGTTTTCCTGCTATCTCTCTCTCTCTCCCATCTTTCTCCTTTGATTGTGAGTTATCAGGGAAGGAGAGAGAGAGAAAGGGAGGGTAACAGAGGGAGATCAAAGGCAGAGGGGCAGGGAGAGGAGACACACTGGAGGGGGGCTGGGTTAGGGGTGGGTCCTCTGCTCTGCACTCACAGCCCAGCTCCCCAGTCTCTGGGGAAAAGACCCTCACTCACACCCTCCCAGAAGGTGGGATTTGTAACCAGCGGCTGTGTGACTGAGGCTGAATCTGTGCTGTTGTGTTTGAATAGATTTTT
This sequence comes from Mustelus asterias, assembly GCF_964213995.1. NCBI lineage: Eukaryota > Metazoa > Chordata > Chondrichthyes > Carcharhiniformes > Triakidae > Mustelus > Mustelus asterias. Next base: position 142,803 of record NW_027590413.1, read on the forward strand.
TCCCAATATAAAGATATTGGAATGTGGCTGCTGCCACATTGCAGTGAGAGAGAGATGTGGCTTTGCAGGAGCTTCCCTCCCCATTTCCCCATGGAAATCACTGAGAAATAGCAAACGTGGCTCACAACACGTCATTATTTGAAACGGTCAGACAGAAACTTATCAGAGAGAGCATTTTAATCCCCATTCATCCCCAGACGGGGAAACAGAGCAGAGATCAGGACAGATTATCCAGAGTAAGAGAGACCGGGGCAAAGATGGGGTATTGGATATATATATAGATCTGGGGGGAAAGCAAAAGAGACACAGAGGGGGCTGGACATGTTCAGAGATAGAGGCAGAGAAAGAGAGAAACAGCGAGAGACAGAGGGAATGGGAGAAGGGTGTGACTGTGCTCGAAGTGGAAGGTTCCCTGTTCATATCGAATGTACAAACAGCACCAATGCTGGAGTGACTTATTATTTTCATTTGCGGGGGGGGGAGAGATGGAGGGGAAAGAGAGGGAGACGTGTGGTTCCCTCATTTCCCACTCACTTTACCCCAATCCTCACTTCAAAATCACTTTGTATCTGGCCGTGTTCAAGCTGTGTGTGTGTGGGATCTTGCTGTGCACTCATGCTCCGTCCCCCTGCCCCATATTCCTCACACTATGACAGAGCCCCATGCTTTAAACATAAAAAGATGGAGGGGAAGGAGGGTGGGGTAGAGAGAGAGAAACAGGGTGAACAGAGAAGGGGTGGGGAGTGTTGGGTGCTCAGTGGAGGGGGGTAGGGGGATAGAGACAGAGGCTCTGGGGGGGGGGAGGTGTCCTCCTGCAGTGTGGGGCTCCCTGTGGGATCCTGATTGCAGCATTCCCAGTCTCTCTCCCTCTCACTGTGAAGCACTCGGGAGGGAGAGGGAGCTGAAATTCAAATTCCTGAGCCTGGGGGAAAGGCTTGTTCTCAATCCCAGAGTCCTGCTTGTGTTTTTAGACAGGGCGCTGGGATTTGTGGGTGTGGATGGAGAAGATTGTTCTGTTTAACTGGGGGGTGGGAGAGAGGGGGGTTTGTTCTTTCCACCTGAGGAATAATGCAGCCTCTGTGACTAGGCCGCACTTCACGGCCTAAATCTCAGCAGCACTTTTGCATTCGCTTAATTCCCCAACAGGGTTTAAGTGGCTGAATTCAATGGTTCAATAAAATGTGAAGCAGCCGCTTCAGGGTGGGATTGTGGATTTTCCTGCCCCCCCGCCCCCCTCTCATTTCCCTTTTGATTGTGAGTTTTATTTTAAACGGTCAGACAGAAACTTGGAGAGAGCATTTCAATCCAGATTCACCTCGAGGGAGAGAAACAGAGCAGAGATCAGGACAGGTTATCCAGAGACGGGGTATTGGACAGATATAGATCTGGGGGAAGTGTGTAGGAGACGGAGAGGGAGAAACAGAGGGGGGGGGGGGGGGGGGCGGAGAGAGGTGACTGACAGAAGTGGGAACTTCATTGGGGCCTCCTGTGTTTATTCACTGGCCTGTCTCTGGAGTAAAGCCCCCAGAATGCTTTGATGTGTTTAATAAATTCAATATCGGGACAGTCAGGAGGCAGTTGGAAGTTCATTGCATTTGAAACTTGTTCCCATTTTGTCAGGGTTTAATAATGAGGAGGTGAAAATGAATGTTTCCCCCACCCCCCCCAGTGAGATTGTGAATTTCAGCAAGTCCTGGGATCTTGCTGTGCCTTTTATTGTTTATAATCAGCTTTTGTTTTGTGTTTAATCAAATTTCACTTTATTTTCTCTTTCTCTCTTCCAAGGAGAATTCCTTTGGAAACTTTGGCGATGCAGAGAGCGAATAGTTTTGCCGTGAGGAATCCTCGGACAAGAGCTATAACCAGAGAGAAAAATATTAATAAAAGTCCCCGTGTCTTTGTCGTTCATTTTTATTCACAGATAGACTGGTGGGGCTTTTACACGGAGGGTTAGTGGTCTGTGTGTCAGGGGGAGGGGGCATTCCCAGTGATCCCTGCTCCAATGTAATCCCACAGATTTCAATCCCTCTCCCTGAAGCTCTGTCTGTGCAACTCCCCCATCCTCAGAACTGTTTCTCCACATCTTTCCAATCCCGGTCTCTCCCCATCCTTTATACCTCAGCCTCTCACAATGGCAGCATCTTTCCCTTTTTCTCTCCTTCTCTCTATCTTTCACTCTCTCTCTGAAACTTTGTCACTCTGTCTTGCCAAAGCCCCACTTTCTATTTATCTCGACATCTCACTTTGTATCTAAGCCTCTCCCTCTCTCTGTGGATCATTTTATCTCAATCACAGCAGCCTCCTCTCCGTCTCTCTCTCTCTATCTCTGCTCCCCCCTCTGTCTATCTCTGCTCCCTCTCTGTGACTCATTCTGTCTGAAGTACAGCAGCATTCTCTCTCACTCCCCATCTCTATATCTTTTCACAATAACTTCATTGCAGTGTTAATGTAAGCCTACTTGTGATTAACAAATAAAATTTTAACATTAACTCTGCTTTTATTTGTCTCTTATCTCTCTCTCTATCGCTTCCCTCTCTCTATCTGCTTCCCCCTCTCTCTGATCTCTGCTTCCTTCTCTGTGAATCAGTCTGAATTACAGTCGCATCCTCCCCATCTCCATCTCTCTGATCTCTGCTTCCCCCTCTCTGTGAATCATTCTGTCTGAATTACAGCAGCATTCTCTCTATCTCCATATCTCTACTTCTCTGTCTCTTATATCTCTCTCTCTCTCTGCTCTCTCGTGGGGGACGGGCCAGATCACGGGTTTGCTGTTCACAAGCAGCAAGGGCCCAGGAACGCAGAGGGAGGGAATCGGGGGCAATTCAGAGGGATTCAGCACTGCTGAAAGGGCTGACCAGAGTCAGGGGTTATCAGAGAAAGGGGGCAATGGAGGAGGGGGGAGGGGGAATCAGACAGGGGGTCTGTTGTACAGGATGGGGGTGGGGGATGTTATAACACAGGCTGCTCAGTGTCAAGGGAATTAGTCATTTGAACGTTAATGTTTAAAATGGGCAGAGTTTCCACATCCAACTCCACCAGGAGCTGTTTACAGGGGGGTGGTGGACGGGGATGGACACGCGGAGGCGGGGGGGGGGTACTAATTAGAAAGGGGGGGATCTGTCAGTCCAGAGGCTGTTCACAGGGAGGGAGTGGGAATTTGCCAGGTTGAGAGGGGCGGGGGGGGAAAGAGGGGAACTTAGAGGGATACGGGGCTCAGAGGGAAGGATCGGGAGATTTAGAGGGATTGTGAGGAGGGACGACAGATTTGGCTGGAGTGAGGGGGGGATTGAGGGGGATTAAAGGGGGAGAGTGGAGAGGGATGTAGGGGTAGACTCAGGGATTGTGGTCGGGAATTAGAGGGATTCAGGGGGATTTAAGGGTCTCATGGGGACTTTGGGATTTAGCGGGGCTGAGAGGGAGGGAATCGGGGGGAATTGAGGGGGATTTGGGAAGAGGGGGCTTAGAGGGGAATTTCTGGGGTTCTGAGGGATACAGGAGGGATTGGGGGGTTTACGGGGATTAAAAGACATGGTTTGGTGCTCAGACAGATTGAAGGGGTGGGATTGGAGAGGGAGCAGGATTCGGGGGCAGAGGAATGTGGCGAGGGTGGGTGCGATCTCGGGAGACATTCAGGGGGGATTCCAGAGGAATCTCAGGGGCTGAGAATCTGGGGAGGGTCTGGATGGGGTAGGGAGTCAGAGGGAGATGGCGGGGGGGCGAGTCGGGGTGGAGGGAAAGGGATTGAGGGCGGGGTGGATTTATAGGGATTTGGGAGGGGGGAAATTCAGAGAGGGATTTAGGGTGGGGCCTTGCATCAGGGTTAGAATTGGGGGGGGTGTCGAGCGATTCGGAGTGGGGGGGTGACTCAGAGGGATTCAGGGGTGGGGAGGACTGAGGAAGGATTGGGTGGCTTGATTTTGGCAGGGGGGGCAAAGGGAGCCTTTGGGGGGGGGCTGAGGATTTGGGGCAGGAACTTGGAGGATTCAGGGGGCTGAGAGTCAGATTGGCAGTGGGTGTCAGAGAGATTGAGCGGGGGGAGGGGGTGCTTACAGAGTCGGATTGAAGCAGATCGGGCAGAGGGACAGGGAATCAGGTGGGGGAAAGGGGAGTTTTGGGGGGGAATTAGTGGAGATTGAGGGCAGCGGGTTGAGAAGGATTGGGAGTGGCTCAGAGGGCTTTGGCGGTGAGTTCCTGAGAGAGAGTGAGTGGGGGGGTGATTAGAGTGGGATTCGGGGGCGGGGCAATTCGGGGGCGGGCAATTCGGGGGCGGGCAATTCGGGGGCGGGCAATCGGGGGCGGGCAATCGGGGGCGGGCAATCGGGGGCGGGCAATCGGGGGCGGGCAATCGGGGGCGGGCAATCGGGGGCGGGCAATCGGGGGCGGGCAATCGGGGGGCGGGCAATCGGGGGGCGGGCAATCGGGGGGCGGGCAATCGGGGGGCGGGCAATCGGGGGGCGGGCAATCGGGGGGCGGGCAATCGGGGGGCGGGCAATCGGGGGGCGGGCAATCGGGGGCGGGCAATCGGGGGCGGGCAATCGGGGGGCGGGCAATCGGGGGGCGGGCAATCGGGGGGCGGGCAATGGGGGGCGGGCAATGGGGGGCGGGCAATCGGGGCGGGCAATCGGGGGCGGGCAATCGGGGGGCGGGCAATCGGGGGCGGGCAATCGGGGGGGGCAATCCGGGGGGGGCAATCCGGGGGCGGGCAATCCGGGGCGGGCAATCGGGGGCGGGCAATGGGGGGCGGGCAATCGGGGGGCGGGCAATCGGGGGGCGGGCAATCGGGGGGCGGGCAATCGGGGGGCGGGCAATCGGGGGGCGGGCAATCGGGGGGCGGGCAATCGGGGGCGGGCAATCGGGGGCGGGCAATCGGGGGGCGGGCAATCGGGGGGCGGGCAATCGGGGGGCGGGCAATGGGGGGCGGGCAATGGGGGGCGGGCAATCGGGGGCGGGCAATCGGGGGGCGGGCAATCGGGGGCGGGCAATCGGGGGGGGCAATCCGGGGGGGGCAATCCGGGGGCGGGCAATCCGGGGCGGGCAATCGGGGGCGGGCAATCGGGGGCGGGCAATCGGGGGCGGGCAATCGGGGGCGGGCAATCGGGGGGCGGGCAATCGGGGGGCGGGCAATCGGGGGCGGGCAATCGGGGGCGGGCAATCGGGGGCGGGCAATCGGGGGGGGCAATCCGGGGGCGGGCAATCCGGGGGCGGGCAATTCGGGGGGCGCCAATTCGGGGGCGGGCAATTGGGGGCGGGCAATTGGGGGGCGGGCCAATTCGGGGGCGGGCAATCGGGGGGCGGGCAATCGGGGGGCGGGCAATTCGGGGGCAGGCAATCGGGGGCGGGCAATTCGGGGGCGGGCAATCGGGGGGCCGGCAATCGGGGGGCGGGCAATCGGGGGGCGGGCAATCGGGGGGCGGGCAATCGGGGGGGGGGGGCAATGCCGGGGGGGGGGGGGCAATGCCGGGGGGGGGGGCAATGCCAGGGGGGGCAAAACCCGGGGGGGGGCAAAACCCAGGGGGGGGGGGCAAAACCCAGGGGGGGGGGCAAAACCCAGGGGGGGGGGCAAAACCCAGGGGGGGGGGCAAAACCCAGGGGGGGGGGCAAAACCCAGGGGGGGGGGCAAAACCCAGGGGGGGGGGGGAACCCAGGGGGGGGGGGGAACCCAGGGGGGGGGGGGAACCCAGGGGGGGGGGGGAACCCAGGGGGGGGGGAACCCAGGGGGGGGGGGGGAAACCCAGGGGGGGGGGGGGAAACCCAGGGGGGGGGGGGAAACCCAGGGGGGGGGGGGGAAACCCAGGGGGAGGGGAAACCCAGGGGGGGGGGGGCAAAACCCAGGGGGGGGGGGGCAAAACCCAGGGGGGGGGGGGCAAAACCCAGGGGGGGGGGGGCAAAACCCAGGGGGGGGGGGCAAAACCCAGGGGGGGGGGGGCAAAACCCAGGGGGGGGGCAAAACCCAGGGGGGGGGGGCAAAACCCAGGGGGGGGGGCAAAACCCAGGGGGGGGGGGCAAAACCCAGGGGGGGGGGGCGGAACCCAGGGGGGGGGGCGGAACCCAGGGGGGGGGGCGGAACCCAGGGGGGGGGGAAAGCCAGGGGGGGGGGGCAAAACCCAGGGGGGGGGGCAAAACCCAGGGGGGGGGGCAAAACCCAGGGGGGGGGGCAAAACCCAGGGGGGGGGGCAAAACCCAGGGGGGGGGGCAAAACTCTCTTCTCAGGAGAATTCCTTTGGAAACTTTGGCGATGCAGAGAGCGAATAGTTTTGCCGTGAGGAATCCTCGGACAAGAGCTATAACCAGAGAGAAAAATATTAATAAAAGTCCCCGTGTCTTTGTCGTTCATTTTTATTCACAGATAGACTGGTGGGGCTTTTACACTGAGGGTTAGTGGTCTGTGTCAGGGGGAGGGGGTATTCCCAGTGATCCCTGCTCCAATGTAATCCCACAGATTTCAATCCCTCTCCCTGAAGCTCTGTCTGTGCAACGCGCCCATCCTCAGAACTGTTTCTCGACATCTTTCCAATCCCTGTCTCTCCCCATCCTTTATACCTCAGCCTCTCACAATGGCAGCGTCTTTCTCCCTTTTTCTCTCCTTCTCTCTATCTTTCACTCTCTCTCTGAAACTTTGTCACTCTGTCTTGCCAAAGCCCCACTTTCTATTTATCTCGACATCTCACTTTGTATCTCAGCCTCTCTGCACATCTCTCCCTCTCTGTGGATCATTTTATCTCAATCACAGCAGCCTCCTCTCCATCTCTCTCTCTCACTCTATCTATCTCTGCTCCCTCTCTGACTCATTCTGTCTGAAGTACAGCAGCATTCTCTCTATCTCCATCTTTTCACAGTAACTTCATTGCAGTGTTAATGTAAGCCTACTTGTGACGAATAAAATTTGAACTTTAACTCTGCTTCTCTGTCTTATCTCTCTAGCTATCTGCTTGCCTCTCTCTATCTCTCTCTCCTTCCCCCTATCTCTATCTCTGCCTCCCCCTGACTCAGTCTGTTTGAATTAAAGTAGCATCCTCTGTCTCTATATCTCTATCTGTTCTCTGCTTCCCTCTCTGTGAATCATTCTGTCTGAATCACAGCAGATTCCTCACTAACTCCATCTCTATATCTCTGTCTCTAATCTGTCTATCTCTGCTCCCTCCCTTCTCTGTGAATCAATGTCTGAATTACAGTCGCATCCTATCTCCATCTCTATATCTCTCTGCCTCTTATCTCTCTCTGTATCTGATCTCTGCTTCCCTCTCTCTGTGAATCATTCTGTCTGAATTACAGCAGCATTCTCTCTATCTCCATCTCTATATCTGTCTGCTTCTCTGCCTCTTATCTCCCTCTCTCTGCTCTTTCGTGGGGGACAGGCCAGATCACGGGTTTGTTGTTGACAAGCAGCGAAGGGCCAGGAACACAGCGGGGGGGGGGCAGAAACTGCTGAAATGGGGGAAATGTGTAACACAGCTGCTTGTTCAGAGCCAGGAGTTGTTATTCAGAGAGGGAAGGAGGTCTGTTGTACAAGAGGGGGGAATATTATAACACAGGCTGTCCAGAGTCAGGGGTTATCAGAGAAAGGGGACAATGGGGGGAAGAGGGTCGGGGGGGAGGGGGAATCAGTTGTACAGGATGGGGGTGGGGGATATTATAACACAGGCTGTTCAGTGTCAGGGGAATTAGTCATTTGAACGTTAATGTTTGAAATGGGCAGTTTCCACATCCAACTCGACCCAGAGCTGCTTATAATGGGGTGGAGGGGGATTGACCGGGGGGGGGGGAACAGGAATTATAAAGGGGGGGGGGGGGTTCTGTCAGTCCAGGGGCTGTTCACAGGGAGGGAGTGGAAGTTTGCCAGGGCTGGGGGGGGGGGCGGGGGAGGGGGAGCATAGAGGGACATTCAGCCTGGGGAACTTTGCCAGTGGAGGAGGAGGGGGGGGGGGGGGGGCTGAGAGGAAGACATGTGAGGGATTGAGGGTGGGGTGGATTTATAGCCATTCAGGAGGGGGGAATTCTGAGAGGGATTTAGGGTGGGGAATTGTATCAGGGTTACAATTGGGGCGTGCAGAGGGATTCGGGGGGGGGGGGGCGGTGACTCAGAGGGATTCGGGAGCCGGGAGGACTTAGGAAGGATTGGGTGCAGGCGTCAGGGGGGCTTGGGTTTGGCAGGGGGGGCAGAGGGAGCCTTTGGGAGGGGGGGGGGTGAGGAATTGGGTCTGGACCTTGGAGGATTCAGGGGGCGGAGTCAGGTTGGGGGTGGGTCTCAGAGATGGTGAGGGGGGGGGGGGGGGGCTGCTTAGAGTCGGATTAAAGGAGATGGGGCGGAGGGACAGGGAATCAGGCGGGGGAAAGAGGGGTTTTGGAGGAATTAGGGGGGATTGAGGGCGGGGGGTTTAGAAGGATTGGGAGGGGCTCAGAGGGACTCTTGGGAGCATGGGCTCAGAGGGCTTTGGCGGTGGGAGCCTGAGAGAGACTGAGCAGTGGGGGGGGGGGGGGTGATTAGAGTGGGATTGAAGAAGATTGGGGTTTCTGGAGTGGGGATTTAAGGAGGGGTTTGGGGGGAAGCTGGAGGCGGGGGGGAGGGGGAGGGGGAGGGGAATTTGGGGGTGAGAGACTGAGGGCGGGGGGTTTAAAAGGATTGGGAGTGGGTTCAGGAGAGGGGTTTGGGGGGGATTGAGCTGAGAGAGGAATCCATAGGGCATTGGCAGTAAGGGGGGGGGGAGATTCAGCTTGGGGGGGCAAACTCGGGGGGGGCACAACTCGGGGGGGGGCACAACTCGGGGGGGGGCACAACTCGGGGGGGGGGCACAACTCGGGGGGGGGGCACAACTCGGGGGGGGGGCACAACTCGGGGGGGGGCACAACTCGGGGGGGTGGGGACAACTCGGGGGGGGGCACAACTCGGGGGGGTGGGGACAACTCGGGGGGGGCACAACTCGGGGGGGTGGGGACAACTCGGGGGGGGGCACAACTCGGGGGGGGGGCACAACTCGGGGGGGGGGCACAACTCGGGGGGGGGGCACAACTTGGGGGGGGGCACAACTCGGGGGGGGGGCACAACTCGGGGGGGGGCACAACTCGGGGGGGGGCACAACTCGGGGGGGGCACAACTCGGGGGGGGGCACAACTCGGGGGGGGCACAACTCGGGGGGGGTGGGGACAACTCGGGGGGGGGGACAACTCGGGGGGGGGGAAGATTGAGACAGAGAGAGAGACAGAGAGAGAAAGGAAGATTGAGAGAGAGAAAGATTGAGAGAGAGAGAGAGATTGATAGAGAGAGAAAGATTTAGAGAAGAGAAAGATGGAGAGGGAGATTGAGAGGAGGCTGCAAACAGAGAGAAAAGCAGAGCTGAGGCGGGAAAGGTGCAGACAGAAAGTGAAGAGGTTCATACTCACCATCGCACATGTTTTCCCCCGGTGATCTCTCCAACTCCTTCCATCCCCTCTCCCATGGTGGGGAGAGAGATCCAGGAACAGGGGCTTTGTGCTGGGAAAGGGGGGGTTAAAATATCAGAGCTGGAACTCCATGCAAGCACACACTGACTCACTCACTCACAAAGACACAGCTTACCTGATACTTACCAACCCACGTGGAGAGAGAGACTGGACAAAGGAGCCTCAGCCTTTTTATAACCTCACTGAGTCACTCAAACTGTCCACACCTCCCCAATCACCCCCCCATCCAACCACAGCTCCTACATCTCTTCTGAACCCACCTACTCCAGGTATGGCCCAGTCCAACACCAACCTGTCTCTGAGTGTGTGGGGGGTTGTTTGTGTGTGTGGGGGTTAGTGAGCACCAGGCAAATGGTTCATCCCAAGGCTCTCCCTCCCCCCCCCCACTCCCAGCTTCACATCACCAGCACTGGGAGCTGAGAGAAGATGGATTTAAATGAACCAGCAGCCCTGCACTGCCAGAGAGAGAGAGAGAGGCCAGGTCTGAATGTGGATTGTACAACTTGTTCATCCAGGACTCCATCCGCTACAGGTTTGCACCCTTTGCTGATTCTTGCAAAGTTCACTTTTCCTTAAGTTGCCTGAACTGAAACAAGATCTTGCCAAGTTCTTTGTTGCTGCGTTTACAAATCCCACTTCTGATTTACAATGCTGTGTGTCCGGGTGTGTGAATGTGTGTGTGTGCCCTGTGCTTCATGGTTAATGATTCACCACTGATCAGAGCTGCAAAATAAAGCGTTTAGCCTTTTTTTAACAGAAGCACTGGCTGGGGGAGGGGAGGGAGAGAATGAGAGTGAAGTTTCTGTCTGATAAATGCTGTAAATGTGTCTTTAACCAGCAGCTCTGCAGAGAGACAGATGCAGGATTTTAAACTCTCTGGGAGCTGCAGGCAGGAACTCACACACACACACACACACACACAGATAGACATCAGCTCCTGTTTCACATCAACAACCAGGCTGGAGTCGATGCAGCTAATTTCCATCCAGAAATGTACTTGATCCATGAAGTCAGTGAGGGTTACATTCCCATGACTTCCCATTCAGTCCAATCCAGTTCAGTTTGTTGGAATGCAGTGTGGGAGCCTCTGAGGGAGTTTGGCTCTGGCGGGGGGTTCACTTTTCTCTCATTCAATCTCTCCTGTCTTCCACCCTCTCACAGACCTTCCTTTCGTCCTTGTCCCACCCGCCCCTTTCTCCAAACCTGTTACATTTCTAACTTTCCCCAGTTCACAGGAAAGGTCACAGAGCTGAAATGTTAACTCTGTTTCTCTCTCTCTCTGCACAGATGCTGCCGAACCTGCTGAGTTTAATTCCAGCATTTCCCTGTTTTCTAAGATTTCACAGAATAGTGTTGGTGCAGGAGGAGGCCATTTGGCCCATCGTGTCTGCACCAGCTCTCCAATGTGCTGTTAAATCAGAGATTGGTGTAAAACTGGGATCTGTTCCTGACTGAGAGCGAAACGGCAGCTTTACATTTCCAGACTGAAAATAACTGGCCAATATTTTGTGCAGATTGTTCCCAGTTCCTTGCTTGTGGTCTATCCCTAACTGCCCTTGAACTGAGCAGCTTGCTTGCTGGGCCATTCCAGAGTCAACCACATCGTGTGGACCTGGATTCACATGAAAGACTTACAGGGACTACCAGACCTGCTGTGATTTTCCAGCATCCTCTGGTCTTATTCTGGAGTCGGATAAATTCCTTCTCTAAAGGGCATCGGTGAACCAAATGGGTTTTAACGGCAATGGTTTCATGGTCATCACCAGGCCTTTAATGACAGATTTTTATTGAATTGAGATTTCACTATTTGCTGTGGTGTGATTGGAAGCTGGCTGCCCAGTGCATTACCCTCGGACTCTGGGCTCCCAGCCCAGTGACAATACCCCCACACCATCAGATTGAGAGCATTTGTGTGATAGTCCCCAGTCTACCACTTTCAGGCCGGTCTCAATATGTTTAAATTAAACCGTTTTAAAATAAATCAATTCAAGTCTACATTAAATACCAGTTGGAGGAATTCACAGGAGCCTGGGGCAGTTTTCTAACACATTACCATCTTTCTATAGATAAGGAATCAAGTATTGTACACAATACTCCAGAGGTGGTCTCTCCAATGCCTTGCACACTGGAAACATACTGGAATTTAGAAGAATGAGAGATCAAATTGACAAGATGATAAAAGGTGTGGATAAAGTAGCCGTGGAGCGGATGCTTCCTCTTGTGGGACATTCTAGGACGAGAGGTCACAGTCTTAGGATAAGGGGCAGCAAATTTAAAACAGAGTTGAGGAGAAACTACTTCTCCCAAAGGGTTGTGAATCTGTGGAATTCGCTGCCCCAAAGAGCGGAGGATGCTGGGACAGTGAGTAAATTTCAGGAGGGGTTAGACAGATTTTTAATTGGTGATGGGTTGAAGGGTTATGGGGAGAAGGCAGGAAAATGGGGATGAGGAGCATATCGGCCATGATCGAATGATGGAACGGACTCGATGGGCCGAATGGCCTAATTCTGCTCCTATATCTGAGGAATTTCTGACCCTTCCTATTTAATAATTCATTCCCTCGTAATAAATGGTAACATTTTATGACATTTCTAATTAATTGCTGTACCTGTATATTAGCCCCTTTTGATTCATGCTCAAGGACAGCCCAATCCCTCTGTCCCTCAGAATGTTGTGATCTCGCACCATTTAGTTATTCATTGTAGGGAAGTTGTTGGAGAAGATTCTTAGAGATAGGATGTATGCGCATTTAGAAAGGAATAAACTCATTAACGATAGTCAGCATGGTTTTGTGAGAGGGAGGTCATGCCTCACTGACCTGGTGGAGTTTTTTGAAGAAGTGACTAGAATGGTTGACGAGGGAAGGGTCGTGGATGTCGTCGATATGGACTTTAGTAAAGCGTTTGAAAAAGTCTCTCGTGGCAGGTTGGTGCAAAAGATTGGATTTCATGGGATAAAGGGGGAGGTGGCTAGATGGGTGGAGAACTGGCTGGGTCACAGAAGACAGAGGGTGGTCGTGGAAGGGTCTTTTTCCGGCTGGAGGCCTGTGACTAGTGGTGTTCCGCAGGGCTCTGTATTGGGACCTCTGCTGTTTGTGATTTATATAAACGATCTGGAAGAAGGTGTAACTGGGGTGATCAGTAAGTTTGCGGACAACACGAAAATGGCTGGACATGCAGATAGTGAGGAACATTGTCAGAGGCTACAGAAGGATATAGATAGGCTGGAAATTTGGGCAGAGAAATGGCAGATGGAGTTCAATCCTATTAAATGCGAAGTGATGCATTTTGGTGGAACTAACGTAAGGGGAGCTATACGATAAATGGCAGAACCATAAAGGGTGTAGATACGCAGTGGGACCTGGGTGTGCAAGTCCACAGATCCTTGAAGGTGATGTCACAGGTGGAGAAGGTAGTGAATAAGGCAAATGGCATGCTTGCCTTTATAGGACGGGGCATAGAGTATAAAAGTTGGGGTCTGATGTTGCAGTTGTACAGAACGTTGGTTCAGCCGCATTTGGAATACTGCGTCCAGTTCTGGTTGCCACACTACCAGAAGGACGTGGAGGCTTTGGAGAGAGTGCAGAGGAGGTTTACCAGAATGTTGCCTGGTATGGAGGGGCTTAGTTATGAGGAGAGATTGGGTAAACTGGGGTTGTTCTCACTGGAAAGATGGAGGATGAGGTGTGAACTGATAGAGGTGTATAAAATTATGAAAGGCATAGATAGGGTGAACGGTGGGAAGCTTTTCCCAGGTCGGCGGTGATGTTCACGAGGGGTCATAGGTTCAAGGTAAGGGGGGGGAGGTTTTACAGGGATATCAGAAGGACGTATTTTACACAGAGGGTGGTGGGGGCCTGGACTGCGCTGCCAGGCAAGGTGGTGGAGGCGGACACACTGGGAACGTTTGAGACTTATCTAGATAGCCATATGAACGGAGTGGGAATGGAGGGATACAAAAGAATGGTCTAGTTTGGACCAGGGTGTGGTGCGGGCTTGGAGGGCCGAAGGGCCTGTTCCTGTGCTGTATCATTCTTTGTTCTTTGTTTTGTTCTTGATAATGGATAAAGATAGATTTGCTCCTCGGGTTGAGGTTCTAAACCGGAAAAGGGCCAAATTTGAAGAAATGAGAAAGGATCTAAAAAGTGAGGACTGAGACAGGCTCTTCTCTGGCAAGGGTGTGATTGGTAAGTGGGAGGCCTTCAAAGGAGAAATTTTGAGAGCGCAGAGTTTGTCTGTTCCTGTCAGGATTAAAGGCAAAGTGAATAAGAATAAGGAACCTTGGTTCTCGAGGGATATTAGAACTCTGATGAAGAAGAAGAGAGAGATGTGTGACATGTATAGGCAACAGGGAGCAAATAAGATGCTTGAGGAGTATAAAAAGTGCAAGAAACTACTTAAGAAAGAAATCAGGAGGGCGAAAAGAAGATATGAGGTTGCTTTGGCAGACAAGGTGAAGGATAATCCGAAGAGCTTCTACAGGTGTATTATGAGCAAAAGGATAGTAAGGGATAAAATTGGTCCTCTTGAAGATCAGAGTGGTCGACCATGTACGGAACCAAAAGATATTTACGAAGGAAACGGGCATGGAGTCTATGGAAATAAGGCAAATAAGTAGGGAGGTCATGGAACCTATACAGATTAAAGGGGAGGAGGTGCTTGCTGTCTTGAGGCAAATCAGAGTAGATAAATCCCCAGGACCGGACAGGGTATTCCCTCGGACCTTGAAGGAGTCTCGTGTTGAAATTGCAGGGGCCCTGGAAGATATATTTAAAATGTCGGTATCCACGGGTGAGTGGCTGGATGATTGGAGGATAACTCATGTTGTTCCGTTGTTTAAAAAAGGCTCAAAACGTAATGCGGGAAATTATAGGCCGGTAAGTTTGACGTCAGCAGGAGGTACATTAATGGAAGGAGTACTAAGAGATAGGATCTACAAATAATTGGATAGACAGGGACTCATTAGGGAGAGTCAACATGGCTTTGTGCGTGGTAGGTCATGTTTGACCAATCTATTAGAGTTTTTCGAGGAGGTTACCGGGAAAGTGGATGAAGGGAAGGCGGTGGATGTTGTCTACATGGAATTCAGTAAGGCCTTTGACAAAGTCCCACATGGGAGGTTACTTAGGAAGTTTCAGTCGCTAGGGAAACATGGAGAGGTCGTAAACTTGCTTAGACATTGGCTCAATGGAAGAAGCCAGAGAGTGGTAGTGGAGGATTGCTTCTCTGAGTGGAGGCCTGTGACTAGTGGTGTGCCGCAGGGATCAGTGCTGGGTCCATTGTTGTTTGTCATCTATATCAATGATCTGGATGATAATGTGGTAAATTGGATCAGCAAATTTGTTGACGATACAAAGATTGGAGGTGTCGTGGACAGTGAAGAAGGTTTTCAAAGCTTGCAGAGGGATTTGCTCGCAAAATGGGCTGCAAAATGGCAGATGGAGTTTAATGCAGACAAGTGTGAGGTATTGCACTTTGGAAGGACAAACCAAGGTAGAACATACAAGGTAAATGGTAGGACACTGAGGAGTGCAGTAGAACAGAGGGATCTGGGAATACAGATACATAATACATAAAAGTGGGGTCACAGGTAGTTAAGGCTGTAAAGAGTGCTTTTGGTACATTGGCCTTTACAAATCAAAGTATTGAGTATAAGAGTTGGAATGTTATGGTGAGGTTGTATGAGACATTGGTGAGGCCGAATTTAGAGTATTGTGAGCAGTTTTGGTCACCTAATTACAGGAAGGATATTAATAAGGTTGAAAGAGTGCAGAGAAGGTTTACAAGGATGTTGCCGGGACTTGGGAAACTGAGTTACAGAGAAAGGTTGAACAGGTTAGGACTTTCTTCCCTGGAGCATAGACGAATGAGGGGAGATTAGCCTCACGTGCCAGTGAGCCTAAGAATAGGAAGTTAGTACAATTGAATGCTTGGCTAAAGGACTGGTCCAAATCATAGACATCATAGAAACCCTACAGTACAGAAAGAGGCCATTCGGCCCATCGAGTCTGCACCGACCACAATCCCACCCAGGCCCTACCCCCATATCCCTACATATTTTACCCATGAATCCCTCTAACCTACTCATCCCAGGACACTAAGGGGCAATTTTAGCATGGCCAATCAACCTAACCCGCACATCTTTGGACTGTGGGAGGAAACTGGAGCACCCAGAGGAAACCCACGCAGACACTAGGAGAATGTGCAAACTCCACACAGACAGTGACCCAAGCCGGGAATCGAACCCAGGTCCCTGGAGCTGTGAAGCAGCAGTGCTAACCATTGTGCTACCGTGCCGGTTCAGGAGGGAGGGCTTCATTTTCCTAGATCAATGGGAAGTTTTCAGGAGAGGATGGCACCTGTACAAGAAGGACGGGTCACAACTAAGTTGGAAGGGCACGAATATCCTGGCTGGGAGTTTTGCTAGTGCAGTTCGGGGGGATTTAAACTAGTATGGCAGGGGGGTGGGGATCAAAATATTAGGTCTACAAGTGTAGAGGCTGGGGACGAGCTTGGGGCTGGGTCAAGGCTGGCAAAGAAGAAGAGCACTCTGGGGGAGGATGACCTCACTGGGCCTGGAGGTCTGGAGAGCTGATACTTCAATGCAAGGAGCGTAGCAGGAAAGACAGACGCACTTGGGGCCTTAATGCTCACGAGGAATTTGGATGTGGTTGCGGTGACAGAGACTTGGTTGAAAGAGGGACAGGACTGGCAGCTGATATTACGGGGTACAAGTGTTTTAGGCGAGACAGAGGAGGGGCCAAAAGAGGTGGGGGCGTAGCAGTATTAGTTGGAGAGCATATTACAGCGGTGCAGAGGGAGGACAATTCAGAGGGGTCGTGTAACGAGTCTCTCTGGGTGGAGCTTAGAAACAGGAAGGGCGCAGTCACTATGTTGGGGGTGTACTGCAGGCCCCCCAACAGGCCAAGGGAAGTGGAAGAACAGATATGTCAGGAGATACTGGATAGGTGCAGGAAAAATAGGGTTGTTGTAGTGGGAGACTTCAATTTCCCTGGGAAAGACTCGAAATCGCTGAGAGCTGGGACTCTGAATGGGGAGGAATTTGTAAAATGCGCACAGGAGGGTTTTTGAAACAATATGTAGATGGCCCGACTAGAGAGGGGGCTATACTGGACCTAGTACTGGGGAATGAACCCGATCAGGTCTTCAAAGTTTCGGTAGGGGAACATGTGGCAAATAGTGACCACAATTCTGTTAGCTTTAGGATAGTGATGGAAAATGATGAGTGGTGTCCCAAGGGTAAGGTGTTGGATTGGGGGAAGGCTAACTTTTGTGGGATTAGGCAGAAATTGGCAGCTGTTGATTGGGAGAGGCTGTTTGAGGGTAAATCCACATCTGGTATGTGGCAGTCTTTTAAGGAACAGTTGTTAGGGCTACAGGACAGGCATGTGCCTGTAAAAAAGAAGGATAGGAAGAGTAGGATTTGAGAACTGTGGATAACCAGGGAAATTGAGGGACTGGTCAAAAAGAAAAGAGAGGCGTATGTCAGGTCCAGGCAGCTAAAAACGGAGGGAGCTCTGGAGGAGTACAAAGAAAGTAGGAAAGAACTCAAACGGGAATTAGAAGGGCACAAAGGGGTCACGAAATGTCTTTGGCAGACAGGATTAAGGAGAATCCCAAGGCATTTTATTCAAAGAACAAAGAACAGTACAGCACAGGAAACAGGCCCTTCGGCCCTCCAAGCCTGTGCCGCTCCTTGGTCCAACTAGACCAATCATTTGTATCCCTCCATTCCCAGGCTGCTCATGTGACTATCCAGGTCAGTCTTAAACGATGTCAGCGTGCCCGCCTCCACCACCCTACTTGGCAGCGCATTCCAGGCCCCCACCACTCTCTGTGTAAAAAACGTCCCTCTGATATCTGAGTTATACTCCGCCCCTCTCACCTTGAGCCCGTGACCCCTCGTGATCGTCACCTCCGACCTGGGAAAAGCTTCCCACTGTTCACCCTATCTATACCCTACATAATCTTGTACACCTCTATTAGATCTCCCCTCATTCTCCGTCTTTCCAGGGAGAACAACCCCAGTTTACCCAATCTCTCCTCATAGCTCAGACCCTCCATACCAGGCAACATCCTGGTAAACCTTCCCTGCACTCTAACGCCTCCACGTCCTTCTGGTAGTGCGGCGACCAGAACTGGACGCTGTACTCCAAATGTGGCCTAACCAGCGTTCTATACAGCTGCATCATCAGACTCCAGCTTTTATACTCTATACCCCGTCCTATAAAGGCAAGCATACCATATGCCTTCTTCACCACCTTCTCCACCTGTGTTGCCACCTTCAAGGATTTGTGGACTTGCACACCTAAGTCCCTCTGTGTTTCTATCCTCCTGATGACTCTGCCATTTATTGTATAACTCCTCCCTACATTATTTCTTCCAAAATGCATCACTTCGCATTTATCCGGATTAAACTCCATCTGCCACCTCTCCGCCCAATTTTCCAGCCTATCTATATCCTGCTCTATTGCCCGACAATGCTCTTCGCTATCCGCAAGTCCAGCCATCTTCGTGTCATCCGCAAACTTGCTGATTACACCAGTTACACCTTCTTCCAAATCATTTATATATATCAACCTGTCATGTGGGACTTTGTGAAATGCCTTACTGAAATCCATATAGACGACATCCACGGCCCTTCCTTCATCTTAGAGACAGGATGTATGTGCATTTCGAACGAAACAATGTCATTAGTGACAGACAGCATGGTTTTGTAAGAGGGAGGTCGTGCCTTACAAATTTGGTGGAGTTTTTTGAGGAAATGACAAAAACGGTTGATGAAGGAAGGGCCGTGGATGTCGTCGATATGGATTTCAGTAAGGCATTTGACAAAGTCCCACATGGCAGGTTGGTTAAGAAGGTTAAGGCTCATGGGATACAAGGAGAAGTGGCTAGATGGGTGGAGAACTGGCTTGGCCATAGGAGACAGAGGGTAGTGGTGGAAGGGTCTTTTTCCGGCTGGAGGTCTGTGACCAGTGGTGTTCCACAGGGCTCTGTACTGGGACCTCTGCTATTTGTGATATATATAAATGATTTGGAAGAAGGTGTAACTGGTGTAATCAGCAAGTTTGCGGATGACACGAAGATGGCTGGAATTGCGGATAGCGAAGAGCATTGTCGGGCAATAGAGCAGGATATAGATACGCTGTAAAATTGGGCGGAGAGGTGGCAGATGGAGTTTAATCCGGATAAATGCGAAGTGATGCATTTTGGAAGAAATAATGTAGGGAGGAGTTATACAATAAATGGCAGAGTCATCAGGAGTATAGAAACACAGAGGGACCTAGGTGTGCAAGTCCACAAATCCTTGAAGGTGGCAACACAGGTGGAGAAGGTGGTGAAGAAGGCATATGGTATGCTTGCCTTTATAGGACGGGGTATAGAGTATAAAAGCTGGAGTCTGATGATGCAGCTGTATAGAACGCTGGTTAGGCCACATTTGGAGTACTGCGTCCAGTTCTGGTCGCCGCACTACCAGAAGGACGTGGAGGCATTTGAGAGGGTGCAGAGAAGGTTTACCAGGATGTTGCCTGGTATGGAGGGTCTTAGCTATGAGGAGAGATTGGGTAGACTGGGGTTGTTCTCCTTGGAAAGATGGAGAATGAGGGGAGATCTAATAGAGGTATACAAGATTATGAAGGGTATAGATAGGGTGAACAGTGGGAAGCTTTTTCCCAGGTCGGAGGTGACGATCACGAGGGGTCACGGGCTGAAGCTGAGAGGCGCGAAGTATAACTCAGACATCAGAGGGACGTTTTTTACACAGAGGGTGGTGGGGGCCTGGAATGCGCTGCCAAGTAGGGTGGTGGAGGCAGGCACGCTGACATCGTTTAAGATTTACCTGGATAGTCACATGAGCAGCCTGGGAATGTAGGGATACAAACGATTGGTCGAGTTGGACCGAGGAGCGGCACAGGCTTGGAGGGCCGAAGGGACTGTTTCCTGTGCTGTACTGTTCTTTGATCTTTGTTCTTTTGTTCTTTGTTCTTCCATCAACCTTTACTGCGCAGAGACAATATTAGATCTCTTCGCATTCCCAAAAAAACAGCACGGGGTTAGATTCAGAGTGAAGCTCACTCTACACTGACCTATCAAACACTCCCAGAACACGTACAGCACGGGGTTAGATACAGAGTGAAGCTCCCTCTACACTGACCCCCATCAAACACTCCCTGGACAGGTACAGCAGGGGGTTAGATACTGAGTAAAGCTCCCTCTCCACTGTCCCTATCAAAAAACACCAAGGACAGATACAGCACAGGGTTAGATACAGAGTAAAGCTCCCTCTACACTGTCCCCATCAAACACTCCCAGGACAGGTACAGCACAGGGTTAGATACAGATAAAGCTCCCACGACACTGTCCCCATCAAAAACCCCCAGGACAGGTACAGCACGGGGTTAGATACAGAGTAAAGCTCCCACTACACTGTCCACCATCAAACACTCCCAGGACAGGTACAGCACGGGGTGAGATACAGAGTAAAGCTCCCTCTACACTCTCCCCATCAAACACTCCCAGGAAAGGTACAAGATGGGGTTAGATAGAGTAAAGCTCCCTCTACACATTTCCCCCATCAAACACTCCCTGGACAGATACAGCATGGGGTTAGATACAGAGGAAAGCTCCCTCAACACCCTCCCCATCAAAATCCCCCAGGACAGGTGCAGCACAGGGTGAGATACAGAGCAAAGCTCCCTCTACACTGTCCCCCATCAAACACTCCCAGGACAGATACAGCATGTGGTTAGATCCAGAGTAAAACTCCCTCGACACTGTCCCCATCAAACACACCCAGGACAGATCCAGCATGGGGTTAGATACAGATTAAAGCTCCCTCCACACTGTCCCCCATCAATCACTCCCAGGACAGATACAGCAAGGGATTAGATACATAGTAAACCTCCCGCTACGCTGTCCCCATCAAACGCTGCCAGTTCAGGTACAGCATGGGGTTAGATACAGAGTACATAGAACATAGAACAGTACAGCACAGAACAGGCCCTTCGGCCTACGATGTTGTGCCGAGCTTTGTCTGAAACCCAGATCAAGCTATTTCCTCCCTATCATCCTGGTGTGCTCCATGTGCCCATCCAATAGCTTCTTAAATGTTCCGAAAGTTTCTGACTCCACTATCACTGCAGGCAGTCCATTCCACACCCCAACCACTCTCTGAGTAAAAAACCTACCTCGGACATCCTTCCTCTATCTCCCACCATGAACCCTATAGTTATGCCCCCTTGTAATAGCTCCATCCACCTGAGGAAATAGTCTTTGAACGTTCACTCTATCTATCCCCCTCATCATCTTATAAACCTCTATCAAGTCTCCTCTCAACCTCCTCCGCTCCAAAGAGAAAAGCCCAGGTTCCCTCAGCCTTTCCTCATGAGACCTACCCTCCAAACCAGGCAGCATCCTGGTAAATCTCCTCTGCACTCTTTCCAGCGCTTCCACATCCTTCTTGTCGTGAGGTGACCAGAACTGCACACAATATTCCAAATGTGGTCTCACCAAGGTCCTGTACAGTTGCAGCATAACCCCACGGCTCTTAAACTCCAACCCCCTGTTCATGAACGCCATTTCCTCTCTGCCTGGCAGGGACATACCTATCAAGGACACGCAGTATTTGTTCCTTGAAAAGGTTCCACTTATCATTAGTGCCTTTGCCTGACAATTTTTGTTCCCATCCTATTGTTGTACCTGTTAATCTCAGATACGTTCAACCAGTTTACTTACTCCAAGGTTTTACCCCGGTGCCCTTATTTGCAAGGTGGACAAAGGACAAACACAAGTACAGATTCAACAAGTTTATTAATAATACTATTAACCCTTAAATTACCCACATAAAACAAGAGGATACCCCAGCAGATTCAAGTATACTACCCGTAAAGATGGCTTGGTTAAACTGCAGGCCCGATTCTCTGAGTCCCCTCTGGTCTGTCGTCACGAAGGTGAGTCTCGATGGCCGCTTCTTCCTTCCTTCCTTCTCTGGTCAGTCTTCCGAATGGACACGGCTGTCTCCCCTGTCGAGTCTTCGCCCCTGTGTGCCTCTGAGCGTGTCCCTTTATCCCCAGCCTGCTTGCCTTTCCAGAAACTTCTCTGGCTTCTGGCCAATGAGGTCCCAGGAGGGGGTTCCAATACCCAGTGGGTTTCTTGATGTCTGGCTGACAGGACACCAGGGTCCGCCCCCAGGTGACCATCTCCATGTTGTTAAACTTGTTATCAGGTAAGGTTTCTACAGGATCTCTTGGTGACAGAAAGTCTGGCCCGATCTGGGCTTCTAACAATAGACCGATGCATTTCAATGGGGTGCCATGATCTCCTGCTAAGTCTCAAGTAGAGTGGAACGACCTTTGATGGGTGGTTGATGGGTCAGGCCCAGACACATTTGTGTATTGTACAATTGGCCTGCCTGCGGTTTGACTGTGTTTGATTTCAATGTGCCCAATTCTTTAATTTAGGATATCCAATTTTATCAGCCTGAAAACTAGGCCCTGTTTATATCACCACACTATGCTTCCTAATTCCCGCCTGATTGCATCATAATGACCTCTCCCCCAATTGTAAACTATGCCCTGCCCGTACGGCCCTCTCCCTCTCCATTGCAATAACAAAAGACACCGAATTGTGGTCACGATCTCCAAAGTGCTCTCCCACAACCAAATCCAACACTTGGCCCGGTTCATTTCCCATTACCAAATCCAGTGTGGCCCCACCTCTTGTCGGCCTATCCACATATTGTGTCAGGAACCCCTCCTGCACACACTGCACAAAAACTGCCCCATCCGAACTGTTCGACCTATAAAGGTTCCAATCAATATTTGGAAGGTTAAAGTCCCCCATGACAACTACCCTGTGACCTCCACACCTATCCATAATCTGCTTAGCAATTTCTTGCTCCACATCTCTATTACTATTTGGGGGCCTATAGTAAACTCCTAACAACGTGACCGCTCCTTTCCTATTCCTAACCTTAGCCCATATTACCTCTGTAGGCAGATCCCCTTCAAAATGCCTTTCTGCAGCCGTTACACTCTCCTTGATTAACAGTGCCACTCCTCCACCTCTTTTACCAGCTACCCTACACTTACTGAAACATCTATACCCCGGAACTTCCAACAATCATTCCTGTCCTTGTTCTACCCATGTCTCTGTAATGGCCACAACATCGTAGTCCCAAGTGCCAATCCACGCCCAAGTTCACCTACCTTGTTCCGGATGCTCCTTGCATTGAAGTAGACATACTTCAACCCACCTTCTTGTCTGCTGGTACCCACCTTTGACCATGATACCCTTCCCAGTACCTCACTGCACTCACTGACCTCCGGACTACAACTCCTTTTCCCATCCCCCTGAAAAATTAGTTTAAACCCCCCCGAAGAGCCGTAGCAAATTTCCCTCCCAGGATATTGGTCCCCCTCTGGTTCAGGTGCAACCCATCCTGTTGGTACAGGTCCCACCTTCCCCAGAAAGTGTTCCAATTATCCACATAGCTGAAACCCTCCCTCCTACACCACCCTGCATCCATGTGTTTAACTGCACTCTCTCCCTGTTCCTCAACTCGCTATCCCGTGGCACCGGCAACATACCAGAGATGACAACCTGTTTTGTCCTGGCTCTCAGCTTCCACCCAAGCTCCCTGAATTCCTGTTTTAAATCCCCGTCCCCTCTCTTACCTACGTCTTTGGTGCCGACGTGCACCACGACTTGTGACTGTTCCCCCTCCCCCTTTAGAATCCTGAAGACACGGTCGGAGATGTCACGGACCCTGGCATCCGGGAGGCAACATACCATCCGTGAGTCTCTCTTGTTGCCACAGAACCTCCTATCTATCCCTCGAACAAACGAGGCCCCAATAACTATAGCTCTACCGCTCTCCCCCTTTCCCTTCTGAGCCACAGGGACGGACTCAGCGCTGGCGATCTGGTCACTGCGGCTTACCACTGGAGCTTAAAGCTCCCTCACCACTGTCCCCCATCAAACACTCCCAGGACAGGTACAGCACGGGGTTAGGTACAGAGTAAAGCTCCCTCTACACTGTCCCCCATCAAACACTCCCAGGACAGATACAGCACGGGGTTAGATACAGAGTAAAGCTCCCTCTACACTGTCCCCCATCAAACACTCCCAGGACAGATACAGCACGGGGTTAGATACAGAGTAAAGCTCCCTCTACACTGTCCCCCATCAAACACTCCCAGGACAGATACAGCACGGGGTTAGATACAGAGTAAAGCTCCCTCTACACTGTCCCCCATCAAACACTCCCAGGACAGATACAGCACGGGGTTAGATACAGAGTAAAGCTCCCTCTACACTGTCCCCCATCAAACACTCCCAGGACAGGTACAGCACGGGGTTAGATACAGAGTAAAGCTCCCTCTACACTGTCCCCCATCAAACACTCCCAGGACAGGTACAGCACGGGGTTAGATACAGAGTAAAGCTCTCTCTACACTGTCCCCCATCAAACACTCCCAGGAGAGGTACAGCACGGGGTTAGATACAGAGTAAAGCTCCCTCTACACTGTCCCCCATCAAACACTCCCAGGACAGGTACAGCACGGGGTTAGATACAGAGTAAAGCTCCCTCTACACTGTCCCCCATCAAACACTCCCAGGACAGGTACAGCACGGGGTTAGATACAGAGTAAAGCTCCCTCTACACTGTCCCCCATCAAACACTCCCAGGAGAGGTACAGCACGGGGTTAGATACAGAGTAAAGCTCCCTCTACACTGTCCCCCATCAAACACTCCCAGGACAGGTACAGCACGGGGTTAGATAAAGAGTAAAGCTCCCTCTACACTGTCCCCATCAAACACTCCCTGGACAGGTACAGCACGGAGTTAGGTACAGAGTAAAGCTCCCTCTACACTGTCCCCCATCAAACACTCCCAGGACAGGTACAGTACGGGGTTAGATACAGAGTAAAGCTCCCTCTACACTGTCCCCCCATCAAACACTCCCAGGACAGGTACAGCACGGGGTTAGATACAGAGTAAAGCTCCCTCTACACTGACCCCCATCAAACACTCCCAGGACAGGTACAGCACGGGGTTAGATACAGAGTGAAGTTCCCTCTACTCTGAACCCATCAAACACTCCCAGGACACATACAGCACGGGATGAGATACAGAGAAAAGCTCCCTCGACACTGTCCGTATCAAACACTCCCAGGACAGGTGCAGCACGGGGTTAGATACACAGTAAAGCTCTCTGAACACTGTCCCCCATCAAACACTCCCAGGACAGGTACAACACGGGGTTAGATACAGAGTAAAGCTCCCTCTACACTGTCCCCATAAAACACTCCCAGGACAGGTACAGCATGGGGTTAGATACACAGTAAAGCTCTCTGAACACTGTCCCCCATCAAACACTCCCAGGACAGGTACAACACGGGGTTAGATACAGAGTAAAGCTCCCTCTATACTGCCCCCATCAATCACTCCCAGGACAGGTACAGCACTGGGTTCGATACAGAGTAAAGCTCCCTCTACACTGTCCCCCATCAAACACTCCCAGGACAGGTACAGCACGGGGTTAGATACAGAGTGAAGTTCCCTCTACTCTGAACCCATCAAACACTCCCAGGACACATACAGCACGGGATGAGATACAGAGAAAAGCTCCCTCTACTCTGAACCCATCAAGCACTCCCAGGACTGGTACAGCACGGGGTTCGATGCAGAGTAAAGCTCCATCTACACTGTCCCCATCAAACACTCCCAGGACACATACAGCACGGGATGAGATACAGAGAAAAGCTCCCTCGACACTGTCCGTATCAAACACTCCCAGGACAGGTACAGCACGGGGTTAGATACAGAGTAACGCTCCCACTACACTGTCCCCATCAAACACTCCCTGGACGGATACAGCATGGGGTTAGATACACAGTAAAGCTCTCTGAACACTGTCCCCCATCAAACACTCCCAGGACAGGTACAACACGGGGTTAGATACAGAGTAAAGCTCCCTCTACACTGTCCCCATCAAACACACCCAGGATGGATACAGCACTGGGTTCGATACAGAGTAAAGCTCCATCTACACTGTCCCCCATCAAACACTCCCTGGACAGATACAGCATGGGGTTAGATACAGAGTAAAGCTCCCTCTACACTATCCCCCATCAAACACCCCCAGGACAGATACAGCATGGGAGTAGATACAGAGAAAAGCTCCCTCTACACTGTCCCCATCCATCCCGCCCAGGACAGGGACAGCACGGAGTTAGATACAGAACGAAGCTCCCTCTACACTGTCCCTATCAAACACTCCCAGGACAGGTACAGCACGGGGTTAGATACAGAGTAAAGCTCCCTCTACACTGTCCCCCATCAAACACTCCCAGGACAGGTACAGCACTGGGTTAGATACAGAGTAACGCTCCCTCTACACTGTCCCTATCAAACACTCCCAGGACAGGTACAGCACGGGGTTAGATACAGAGTAAAGCTCCCTCTGCACTGTCCCCATCAAACACACTCAGGACAGATACAGCACGGGGTTAGATACAGAGTAACGCTCCCTCTACACTGTCCCCATCAAACACTCCCAGGACAGGTGCAGCACGGTGTTAGATACAGAGTAACGCTCCCTCTACACTGTCCCTATCAAACACTCCCAGGACAGGTACAGCACGGGGTTAGATACAGAGTAAAGCTCCCTCTCCACTGTCCCCCATCAAACACTCCCAGGACAGGTACAGCACGGTGTTAGATACAGAGTAACGCTCCCTCTACACTGTCCCTATCAAACACTCCCAGGACAGGTACAGCACGGGGTTAGATACAGAGTAAAGCTCCCTCTACACTGTCCCCATCAAACACTCCCAGGACAGGTGCAGCACGGGGTTAAGAACATAAAACCATAAGAAATAGGAGCAGGAGTAGGCCATCTAGCCCCTCGAGCCTGCCCCGCCATTCAATAAGATCATGGCTGATCTGAAGTGAATCAGTTCCACTTACCCACCTGCTCCCCATAACCCTTCATTCCCCGATCGATCAGGAATCCATCTATCCGTGATTTAAACATATTCAACGAGGGAGCCTCCACCACTTCAGTGGGCAGAGAATTCCAGAGATTCACCACCCTCTGAGAGAAGAAGTTCCTCCCCAACTCTGTCCTAAACTGACCCCCCTTTATTTTGAGGCTGTGCCCTCCAGTTCTGGGTTCCTTCCGAAGTGGAATGAATCTCTCCACTTCTACCATATCCAGCCCTTTCATTATCTTATAGGCCTCCATAAGGTCATCCCTCCGCCTTCTAAACTCCAACGAGTACAAACCCAATCTGCTCAATCTCTCCTCATAACACCGTGTGTTACTGATGGTATCTCTACTAATGTTAATCCAGCTCCCTCGCACAGTCTCTGAGTAACCCCTCTCCCCGCAGCACCCTGTGTTACTGACTGTATCTGTACTGATGTTAATCCAGCTCCCTCACACTGTCACTCAGTAACCCCTCTCCCCCAGCACCCTGTGTTACTGACTGTATCTGTACAGTTGTTAATCCAGCTCCCTCACACTGTCACTCAGTAACCCCTCTCCCCCAGCACCCTGTGTTACTGACTGTATCTGTACAGTTGTTAATCCAGCTCCCTCACACTGTCACTCAGTAACCCCTCTCACCCAGCACCCAGTGTTACTGACTGTATCTTTACTGATGTTAATCCAGGTCCCTCACACTGTCACTCAGTAACCCCTCTCCCCGCAGCACCCTGTGTTACTGACTGTATCTGTACTGATGTTAATCCAGCTCCCTCACATTGTCACTCAGTAACCCCTCTCACCCAGCACCCTGTGTTACTGACTGTATCTGTGCTGATGTTAATCCAGCTCCCTCACACTGTCACTCAGTAACCCCTCTCCCCCAGCACCCTGTGTTACTGACTGTATCTGTGCTGATGTTAATCCAGCTCCCTCACACTGTCACTCAGTAACCCCTCTCCCCCAGCACCCTGTGTTACTGACTGTATCTTTACTGATGTTAATCCAGGTCCCTCACACTGTCACTCAGTAACCCCTCTCCCGCAGCACCCTGTGTTACTGACTGTATCGGTACTGATGTTAATCCAGCTCCCTCACATTGTCACTCAGTAACCCCTCTCCCCCAGCACCCTGTGTTACTGACTGTATCTGTACTGATGTTAATCCAGCTCCCTCACACTGTCACTCAGTAACCCCTCTCCCCCCAGCACCCTGTGTTACTGACTGTATCTCGACTGATGTTAATCCAGCTCCCTCACACTATCACTCGGTAACCCCTCTCCCCCAGCACCCTGTGTTACTGACTGTATCTCTACTGATGTTAGTCCTGCTCCCTCACACTGTCACTCAGTAACCCCTCTCCCCCCAGCACCCTGTGTTACTGATTGCATCTGTACTGATGTTAATCCAGCTCCCTGAGACTGTCACTCAGTAACCCCCCTCTCCCCAGCACCCTGTTGGGAACAGAAACTGTCAGAGAAAGGAACTAATGAAAAGTGGAACTTTTTCAAGGAACAAATACTGGCTGTCCTTGATAGGTATGTCCCTGTCAGGCAGGGAGGAAATGGCCGAGTGAGGAAACCATGGTTCACGAAAGAGGTGGAATGTCTTGTGAAAAGGAAGAGGGAAGCTTATGTAGGGATGAGGAAACAAGGTTCAGATGGCTCGATTGAGGGTTACAAGTTAGCGAGGAATGAGTTGAAAAAGGGGCTTAGGAGAGCTAGGAGGGGACACGAGAAGTCCTTGGTGGGTCGGATCAAGGAAAACCCCAAGGCTTTTTACTCTTATGTGAGGAATAAAAGAATGACCAGGGTGAGGTTAGGGCCGGTCAAGGACAGTAGTGGGAACTTGTGTATGGAGTCAGTCGAGATAGGCGAGGTGATGTCCGAATACTTTTCTTCAGTGTTCACCAAGGAGAGGGGCCATGTTTTTGAGGAAGGGAAGGTGTTACAGGCTAATAGGCTGGAGGAAATAGATGTTTGGAGGGAGGATGTCCTGGCAGTTTTGAATAAACTGGGCCTGATGAAAGTCCCCTGGGCCTGATGAAATGTATCCTAGGATTCTTTGGGAGGCAAGGGATGAGATTGCAGAGCCTTTGGCTTTGATCTTTGGGTCCTCGCTGTCCACGGGGATGGTGCCAGAGGACTGGAGAATGGCGAATGTTGTTCCTCTGTTTAAGAAAGGGAATAGAAATGACCCTGGTAATTATAGACCGGTTAGTCTTACTTCGGTGGTTGGTAAATTGCTGGAAAAGGTCCTTAGAGATGGGATTTACGACCATTTAGAAATATGTGGATTAATCCGGGATAGTCAGCACAGATTCGTGAAGGGCAAGTCGTGCCTCACAAATTTGATAGAATTTTTTGAGGAGGTAACTAAGTGTGTTGATGAAGGTAGGGCAGTTGATGTCATATACATGGATTTTAGTAAGGCGTTTGATAAGGTCCCACATGGTCGGCTTATGATGAAAGTGAGGAGGTGTGGGATAGAGGGAAAGTTGGCCGATTGGATAGGTAACTGGCTGTCTGATCGAAGACAGAGGGTGGTGGTGGATGGAAAATTTTCGGATTGGAGGCAGGTTGCTAGCGGAGTGCCGCAGGGATCAGTGCTTGGTCCTCTGCTCTTTGTGATTTTTATTAATGACTTAGAGGAGGGGGCTGAAGGGTGGATCAGTAAATTTGCTGATGACACCAAGATTGGTGGAGTAGTGGATGAGGTGGAGGGCTGTTGTAGGCTGCAAAGGGACACAAATAGGATGCAAAGCTGGGCTGAATAATGGCAAATGGAGTTTAACCCTGATAAATGTGAGGTGATTCCCTTTGGTAGGACGAATTTAAATGTGGATTACAGGGTCAAAGGTAGGGTTCTGAAGACTGTGGAGGAACAGAGAGATCTTGGGATCTATATCCACAGATCTCTAAAGGTTGCCACTCAAGTGGATAGAGCTGTGAAGAAGGCCTATAGTGTGTTAGCTTTTATTAACAGGGGGTTGGAGTTTAAGAGCCGTGGGGCTATGCTGCAACTGTACAGGACCTTGGTGAGACCACATTTGGAATGTTGTGTGCAGTTCTGGTCACCTCACTATAAGAAGGATGTGGAAGCGCTGGAAAGAGTGCAGAGGAGATTTACCAGGATGCTGCCTGGTTTGGAGGGGAGGTCTTATGAGGAAAGGTTGAGGGAGCTCGGGCTGTTCTCTCTGGAGCAGAGGTGGCTGAGGGTTATAAAATGATGAAGGGGATAGATCGAGTGAACGTTCAAAGACTATTTCCTCGGGTGGATGGAGCTATTACAAGGGGGCATAACAATAGGGTTCGTGGTGGGAGATAAAGGAAGGATATCAGAGGTAGGTTCTTTACGCAGAGAGTGGTTGGGGTGTGGAATGGACTGCCTGCAGTGATAGTGGAGTCAGATACTTTGGGAACATTTAAGCGGTTATTGGATAGGCACATGGAACTCACCAGGATGATAGGGAGTGGGATAGCTTGAACTTTGTTTCAGATAAAGCTCGGCACAACATCGTGGGCCGAAGGGCCTGTTCTGTGCTGTTCTATGTTCTATGTATCTGTACTGATGTTAATCCAGCTCCCTCACACTGTCACTCAGTAACCCCTCTCCCCCAACACCCTGTGTTACTGACTGTATCTGTACTGATGTTAATCCAGCTCTCACACACTGTCACTCAGTAACCCCTCTCCCCCAGCACCCTGTGTTACTGACTGTATCTGTACTGATGTTAATCCAGCTGCCTTACACTGTCACTCAGTAACCCCTCTCCCCCAGCACCCTGTGTTACTGACTGTGTCTCTAATGATGTTAATCCAGCTCCCACACACTGTCACTCAGTAACCCCTCTCCCCCAGCACCCAGTGTTACTGACTGTATCTGTACTGATGTTAATCCAGGTCCCTCACACTATCACTCAGTAACCCCTCTCCCCCAGCACCCTGTGTTACTGACTGTGTCTCTAATGATGTTAATCCAGCTCCCTCACACTGTCACTCAGTAACCCCTCTCCCTCAGCACCCTGTGTTCCTGACTGTATCTGTACTGATGTTAATCCAGCTCCCTCACACTGTCACTCAGTAACCCCTCTCCCCCAGCACCCTGTGTTGCTGACTGTATCTCTCCTGATGTTACTCCAACTCCCTCAAATTATCACTCGGCATCCCCGCTCCGCCCAGCACCCTGTGTTACTGACTGTGTCTGTACTGATGTTAATCCAGCTCCCTCACACTGTCACTCAGTAACCCCTCTCCCCCAGCACCCTGTGTTACTGACTGTCTCTGTACTGATGTTAATCCAGCTCCCTCACACTGTCACTCAGTAACCCCTCTCCCCCAGCACCCTGTGTCACTGACTGTATCTCTACTGATGTTAATCCAGCTCCCTCACACTATCACTCAGTAACCCCTCTCCCACAGCACCCTGTGTTACTGACTGTATCTGTACTGATGTTAATCCAGCTCCCTCACACTGTCACTCAGTAACCCCTCTCCCCCAGCACCCTGTGTCACTGACTGTATCTCTACTGATGTTAATCCAGCTCCCTCACACTATCACTCAGTAACCCCTCTCCCCCAGCACCCTGTGTCACTGACTGTATCTCTACTGATGTTAATCCAGCTCCCTCACACTATCACTCAGTAACCCCTCTCCCCCAGCACCCTGTGTCACTGACTGTATCTCTACTGATGTTAATCCAGCTCCCTCACACTATCACTCAGTAACCTCTCTCCCCAGCACCCTGTGTTACTGACTGTATCTGTACTGATGTGAATCCAGCTGCCTCACACTGTCAGTCAGTATCCCCTCTCCCCCAGCACCCTGTGTTCCTGACTGTATCTCTGGGTGTGCAAGTCCACAGATCCTTCAAGGTGACGTCCACAGGGGACGCAGCTGGTGAAGAAGGCATCTGGCATGCTTCCCTTTCTCGGACGGGGCATCGAGTATAAAAGTTGGGGTCTGATGTTGCAGATGTATAGAACGTTGGTTCGGCCGCATTTGGAATACTGCGTCCAGTTCTGGTCGCCACACTACCAGAAGGACGTGGAGGCTTTGATGAGAGTACAGAGGAGGTTTACCAGGATGTTGCCTGGTATGGAGGGGCTTAGTTATGAGGAGAGATTGGGTCAACTGGGGTTGTTCTCCCTGGAAAGACGGAGGATGAGGGGAGACTTAATAGAGGTGTATAAAATTATGAAAGGCACAGACAGGGTGAACGGTGGGAAGCTTTTCCCCAGGTCGGGCGGTGATGTTCACGAGGGGTCATAGGTTCAAGGTGAAGGGGGGGGAGGTTTAACACAGATATCAGAAGGACATATTTTACACAGAGGGTCGTGGGAGCCTGGAATGCACTGCCAGGCAATGTGGTGGAGGCGGACACACTGGGAACGTTTCAGACTTATCTAGACAGCCACATGAACGGAGTGGGAATGGAGGGATACAACAGAATGGTCTAGTTTGGACCAGGGAGCGGCGCGGGCTTGGAGGGCCGAAGGGCCTGTTCCTGTGCTGTTTTGTTTTTGTTCTTTGTTCAACTGATGTTAATCCAGCTCCCTCACACTGTCACTCAGTAACCCCTCTCCCCCAGCACCCTGTGTTACTGACTGTGTCTGTACTGATGTTAATCCAGCTCCCTCACACTGTCACTGAGTAACCCCTCTCCCCCAGCACCCTGTGTTACTGACTGTATCTGTACTGATGTTAATCCAGCTCCCTCACACTGTCACTCAGTAACCCCTCTCCCCCAGCACCCTGTGTTACTGACTGTATCTCTACTGATGTTAATCCAGCTCCCTCACACTGTCACTCAGTAACCCCTCTCCCCCAGCACCCTGTGTTACTGACTGTATCTCTACTGATGTTAATCCAGCTCCCTCACACTGTCACTCAGTAACACCTCTCCCCAGCACCCTGTGTTACTGACTGTGTCTGTACTGATGTTAATCCAGCTCCCTCACACTGTCACTCAGTAACCCCTCTCCCCCAGCACCCTGTGTTACTGACTGTATCTGTACTGATGTTAATCCTGCTCCCTCACACTGCCACTCAGTAACCCCTCTCCCCCCAGCACCCTGTGTTACTGACTGTATCTGTACTGATGTGAATCCAGCTCCCTCACACTGTCACTCAGTAATCCCTCTCCCCCCAGCACCCTGTGTTACTGACTGTATCTGTACTGATGTGAATCCAGCTCCCTCACACTGTCACTCAGTAACCCCTCTCCCCCCAGCACGCTGTGTTACTGACTGTATCTGTACTGATGTTAATCCAGCTCCCTCACACTCTCACTCAGTAACCCCTCTCCCCCAGCACACTGTGTTACTGACTGTATCTGTACTGATGTTAATCCAGCTCCCTCACACTGTCACTCAGTAACCCCTCTCCCCCAGCACCCTGTGTTACTGACTGTATCTGTACTGATGTTAATCCAGCTCCCTCACACTGTCACTCAGTAACCCCTCTCCCCCCAGCACCCTGTGTTACTGACTGTGTCTGCACTGATGTTAATCCAGCTCCCTCACACTGTCACTCAGTAATCCCTCTCCCCCAGCACCCTGTGTTACTGACTGTATCGGTACTGATGTTAATCCAGCTCCCTCACACTGTCACTCTGTAACCCCTCTCCCCCCAGCACCCTGTGTTACTGACTGTATCTGTACTGATGTTAATCCAGCTCCCTCACACTGAAACTCAGTAACCCCTCTCCCCCCAGCACCCTGTGTTACTGACTGTATCTGTACTGATGTTAATCCAGCTCCCTCACACTGTCACTCTGTAACCCCTCTCCCCCCAGCACCCTGTGTTACTGACTGTGTCTGTACTGATGTTAATCCAGCTCCCTCACACTGTCACTCAGTCACCCCTCTCCCCCCAGCACCCTGTGTTACTGACTGTATCTGTACTGATGTTAATCCAGCTCCCTCACACTGTGACTCAGTAACCCCTCTCCCCCCAGCACCCTGTGTTACTGACTGTATCTGTACTGATGTTAATCCAGCTCCCTCACACTGTCACTCAGTAACCCTCTCCCCCCAGCACCCTGTGTTACTGACTGTATCTGTACAGGTGTTAATCCAGCTCCCTCACACTGTCACTCAGTCACCCCTCTCCCCCCAGCACCCTGTGTTACTGACTGTATCTGTACTGATGTTAATCCAGCTCCCTCACACTGTGACTCAGTAACCCCTCTCCCCCCAGCACCCTGTGTTACTGACTGTATCTGTACTGATGTTAATCCAGCTCCCTCACAGTCACTCAGTAACCCTCTCCCCCCAGCACCCTGTGTTACTGACTGTATCTGTACAGGTGTTAATCCAGCTCCCTCACACTGTCACTCAGTAACCCCTCTCCCCCCAGCACCCTTTGTTACTGACTGTATCTGTACTGATGTTAATCCAGCTCCCTCACACTGTCACTCAGTAACCCCTCTCCCCCAGCACCCTGTGTTACTGACTGTATCTCTACTGATGTTAATCCAGCTCCCTCACACTGTCACTCAGTAACACCTCTCCCCAGCACCCTGTGTTACTGACTGTATCTGTACTGATGTTAATCCAGCTACCTCACACTGTCACTCAGTAACCCCTCTCCCCCCAGCACCCTTTGTTACTGACTGTATCTGTACTGATGTTAATCCAGCTCCCTCACACTGTCACTCAGTAACCCCTCTCCCCCAGCACCCTGTGTTACTGACTGTATCTCTACTGATGTTAATCCAGCTCCCTCACACTGTCACTCAGTAACACCTCTCCCCAGCACCCTGTGTTACTGACTGTATCTGTACTGATGTTAATCCAGCTCCCTCACACTGTCACTCAGTAACCCCTCTCCCCCAGCACCCTGTGTTCCTGACTGTATCTCTGGGTGTGCAAGTCCACAGATCCTTCAAGGTGACGTCCACAGGTGGAGAAGCTGGTGAAGAAGGCATACGGCATGCTTCCCTTTCTAGGACGCGGCATCGAGTATAAAAGTTGGGGTCTGATGTTGCAGATGTATAGAACGTTGGTTCGGCCGCATTTGGAATACTGCGTCCAGTTCTGGTCGCCACACTACCAGAAGGACGTGGAGGCTTTGATGAGAGTACAGAGGAGGTTTACCAGGATGTTGCCTGGTATGGAGGGGCTTAGTTATGAGGAGAGATTGGGTAAACTGGGTTTGTTCTCCCTGGAAAGACGGAGGATGAGGGGAGACTTAATAGAGGTGTATAAAATTATGAAATGCACAGGTAGGGTGAACGGTGGGAGGCTTTTCCCCAGGTCGGGCGGTGATGTTCACGAGGGGTCATAGGTTCAAGGTGAAGGGGGGGGAGGTTTAACACAGATATCAGAAGGACATATTTTACACAGAGGGTCGTGGGGGCCTGGAATGTGTTGCCGGGCAAGGTGGTGGAGGTGGACAAACTGGGAACGTTTAAGACTTATCTAGATAGCCACATGAACGGAGTGGGAATGGAGGGATACAAAAGAATGGTCTTGTTTGGACCAGGGAGCAGCACGGGCTTGGAGGGCCGAAGGGCCTGTTCCTGTGCTGTATCATTCTTTGTTCTTTGTTCAACTGATGTTAATCCAGCTCCCTCACACTGTCACTCAGTAACTCCTCTCCCCCAGCACCCTGTGTTACTGACTGTATCTGTACTGATGTTAATCCAGCTCCCTCACACTGTCACTCAGTAACCCCTCTCCCCCCAGCACACTGTGTTACTGACTGTATCTGTACTGATGTTAATCCAGCTCCCTCACACTGTCACTCAGTAACCCCTCTCCCCCAGCACCCTGTGTTACTGACTGTATCTGTACTGATGTTAATCCAGCTCCCTCACACTGTCACTCAGTAACCCCTCTCCCCCCAGCACACTGTGTTACTGACTGTATCTGTACTGATGTTAATCCAGCTCCCTCACACTGTCACTCAGTAACCCCTCTCACCCCAGCACCCTTTGTTACTGACTGTATCTGTACATGTGTTAATCCAGCTCCCTCACACTGTCACTCAGTAACCCCTCTCCCCCAGCACCCTGTGTTACTGACTGTATCTGTACTGATGTTAATCCAGCTCCCTCACACTATCACTCAGTAACCCCTCTCCCCCAGCACCCTGTGTTACTGACTGTATCTGTACTGATGTTAATCCAGCTCCCTCACACTGTCACTCAGTAACCCTCTCCCCCCAGCACCCTGTGTTACTGACTGTATCTGCACTGATGTTAATCCAGCTCCCTCACACTGACACTCAGTAACCCCTCTCCCCCCAGCACCCTGTGTTACTGACTGTATCTGTACTGATGTTAAACCAGCTCCCTCACACTGTCACTCAGTAACCCCTCTCCCCCAGCACCCTGTGTTACTGACTGTATCTGCACTGATGTTAATCCAGCTCCCTCACACTGTCACTCAGTAACCCCTCTCCCCAGCACCCTGGGTTACTGACTGTATCTGTACTGATGTTAATCCAGCTCCCTCACACTGTCACTCAGTAACCCCTCTCCCCCAGCACCCTGTGTTACTGACTGTATCTGTGCTGATGTTAATCCAGCTCCCTCACACTGTCACTCAGTAACCACTCTCCCCCCAGCACCCTGTGTTACTGACTGTATCTGTGCTGATGTTAATCCAGCTCCCTCACACTGTCACTCAGTAACCCCTCTCCCCCCAGCACCCTGTGTTACTGACTGTATCTGTACTGATGTTAATCCAGCTCCCTCACACTGTCACTCAGTAACCCCTCTCCCCCCAGCACCCTGTGTTACTGACTGTATCTGTACTGGTGTTAATCCAGCTCCCTCACACTGTCACTCTGTAACCCCTCTCCCCCAGCACCCTGTGTTACTGACTGTGTCTGTACTGATGTTAATCCAGCTCCCTCACACTGTCACTCAGTAACGCCTCTCCCCCAGCACCCTGTGTTCCTGACTGTCTCTCTCCTGATGTTAATCCAACTCCCTCAAATTATCGCTCAGTATCCCCGCTTCCCCCAGCACCCTCTGTTACTGACTGTGTCGCTACGAATGTTAGTCCAGTTCCCTTACACTGTCACTCAGTAACCCCTCTCCCCCAGCACCCTGTGTTACTGACTGTGTCTGTACTGATGTTAATCCAGCTCCCTCACACTGTCACTCAGTAACCGTTCTCCCCCAGCACCCTGTTTTACTGACTGTATCTGGACTGATGTTAATCCAGCTCCCTCACACTGTCACTCAGTAACCCCTCCCCCAGCACCCTGTGTTACTGACTGTATCTGTACTGATGTTAATCCAGCTCCCTCACACTGTCACTCAGTAACCCCTCTCCCCCAGCACCCTGTGTTACTGACTGTGTCTGTACTGATGTTAATCCAGCTCCCTCACACTGTCACTCAGTAACCGTTCTCCCCCAGCACCCTGTTTTACTGACTGTATCTGGACTGATGTTAATCCAGCTCCCTCACACTGTCACTCAGTAACCCCTCTCCCCCCAGCACCCTGTGTTACTGACTGTTTCTCTCCTAATGTTCATGCACTTGAGCAGTCACCGGCATTCAGCCTTGGATCTTCAGGTTAGCGTTCTCCAAGGCGGCCTTCACGACACACAACAGCGCAGAGTCGCTGAGCAGAAAACGATAGCCAAGTTCCGCACACATGAGGACGGCCTCAACCGGGATATATTGGGTTCATGTCGCACTATTTGTAACCCCCACAGCTTGCCTGGACCTGCAAAGTTTCACTGGCTGTCTTGTCTGGAGACAATACACATCTTCTTAGCCTGTCTTAGTGCTCTCTCCACTCACGTTCTTTGTCTCTTAAAGACTTGATTAGCTGTAAGTATTCGCATTCCAACCATTATTCATGTAAATTGTGTCTGTGTCTTTATATGCTCTGTTTGTGAACAGAATTCCCACTCACCTGAAGAAGGGTTTGGAGCTCCGAAAGCTTGTGTGGCTTTTGCTACCAAATAAACCTGTTGGACTTTAACCTGGTGTTGTTAAACGTCTTACTGTGTATGGCTTTAGCCAGTGCATATAACGGTTGGAATGTGAGCCTCTACAGGTAAGCAAGTCTGAAAGGTACAGACAATGTGAGTGGAGAGAGGGTTAAGCACAGGTTAAAGAGATGTGCATTGTCTCCAGACAGGACAGTTAGTGAGATTCTGCAAGTCCAGGCAAGTCGTGGGGGTTACAGATAGAAACATCGAAAACTACAGCACAAAACAGGCCCTTCGGCCCCACAAGTTTTGCCGAACATATCCCTACCTTTTAGGCCTACCTATAACCCTCCATCCTATAAAGTCCCATGTACTCATCCAGGAGTCTCTTAAAAGACCCTATTGAGTTTGCCTCCACCACCACTGACGGCAGCCGATTCCATTCGCCCACCACTCTCTGTGAAAAACGTCCCCCTAACATTTCCCCAGTCCCTAACCCCCCAGCAACTTAAACCTGTGTCCTCTCATAGCAGCCATTTCCACCCTGGGAAAAAGCCTCTGAGCCTCTCAACACCTTATATACCTCTATTAGGTCTCCTCTCATCCTACGTCTCTCCAAGGAGAAAAGACCGAGCTCCCTCAGCCTATCCTCACAAGGCATGCCGCTCAATCCAGGCAACATCCTTGTAAATCTCCTCTGCACCCTTTCAATCTTTTCCATATCCTTCCTGTAATGAGGCAACCAGAACTGAGCACAGTACTCCAAGTGGGGTCTGACGAGGATCTTATATAGCTGCATCATTATCCCCGGACTCCTAAACTCAATCCCTCGATTGATAAAGGCCAGCACACCATACGCCTTCTTAACCACCTCCTCCACCTGCGGGGCCGATTTTAGAGTCCTATGGACCCGGACCCCAAGGTCCTTCTGACCCTCCTCAGTACTGAGAGTCTTTCCCTTTATATTGTACTCCTTCATCCCATTTGACCTGCCAAAATGGACCACGACGCATTTATCTGGGTTGAAGTCCATCTGACACTTGTCCGCCCAGTCTTGCATCCTATCTATGTCCCTCTGTAACTTCTGACATCCCTCCAGACTATCCACAACCCCACCAACCTTCGTGTCGTCGGCAAATTACCAACCCATCCCTCCACTTCCTCATCCAGGTCATCCAGATAGTGTGACATGAGCCCAAGATGGCGGTTGGGGCCGTCCTCATGTGTGTGGAACTTGACTATCAGTCTCTGCTCAGTGACTCTGCGCTGGCGTGTGTGGTGAAGGCAGCCTTGGAGAACGCTTCCCCGAAGACTCACATTCCAACCGTTATTGTGTAAATTGAGTGAGTGTCTCTGTCGGCCCTGTTTGTGAACACATCTCCCACTCCCCTGATCAAGGAGCAGTGCTCCGAAAGCTCGTGTCTTGTGCTGCTCGGGGGGAGCGATGGATCCGGCGGGTGGGCGGAGAGGATTCATAACCAGGTTTGTGTGCAGCGGAAACTCAGAGAATGAAATCGCCGGTTCCCCGTTTGGACCCAGCGGGAGCCCAGTATTGTTCCCCGTTTCTGCCCCGAGTTCACCGCCGCCATGTTTCCAGCGGGGCTGTGCGCCTGCGCCGCCGCCATCTTTGTGAGGGGCAATGTGAGGTGAGCGTATGCCCAGTGCCATCTTGGTCTGGGTTTGACCAAAGGGTAGAGGTTAAAGGTGAGAGTGTTTCAGAGGGGATGTGGGGACAATGTTGAGGGGGGCTGAAGAAGGGGCTTGCAGCTCCGAAAGCTTGTGTGGCTTTTGCTACCTAATAAACCTGTTGGACTTTAACCTGGCGTTGTTAAACTTCTTACTGTGTTTTCCCCAGTCCAACGCCGGCATCTCCACATCCTGACAGATTGTTGAGCAGACTGTGTTGCAAATCTGGAACTCGCTGCCTGAGTGGCTGCTGGAGGCAGGGACTCTCTGATTGAAGAAGCTTCTGGACAAACACATCAATACACAAGGTATCGTCGCTGATAGTCCAAGTACATTGATTGGACTCAATTGGTATTGAGGGGGCGAGTTGTGGGGGGAAGTGGGGCAAGGGGGAGGGGTTGAAGGGTGCGAGAGGTTGTGGGGGGGGGGGGTTGAAGGGTGTGAGAGGTTGTGGGGAGGGGGTGAGGGGTTGCGGGGGGCAAGGGATGAGGGGTGGTGGGGGAAGGTAAGTTTGCTGATGACACAAAGGTTGGTGGATTTGTGGAAAGCGATGAGGACCATCAGAGGATACAGCAGGATATCGATCAGTCCAAGACTTGGGCAGAGAGATGGCAGATGGAATTTCGTCCGGACAAATGTGAAGTAATGCATTTTGGAAGGTCTAATACAGATAGGAAATATACAGTAAATGGCAGAACCCTTCAGAGTATTGATAGGCAGAGGGATCTGGGTTTACAGGTACACAGGTCACTGAAAGTGGCAATGCAGCTGGAGAAGGTAGTCAAGAAGGCATACGGCATGCTTGCCTTCATCGGCCGGGACAGTGAGTTTAAAAATTGGCAAGTTGTGTTGCAGCTTTATAGAAGCTTAGTTAGACCGCACTTGGAATATAGTGTTCAAATCTGATCGCCACACTGCCAGAAGGATGTGGAGGCTTTGGAGAGGGTACAGAAAAGATTTACCAGGATGTGGTCTGGTCTGGAAATCAGCCTCCCACCATTCATTTGTTTATTTCTATGATTCAGGAATCCCAGTGGGTTGTGGCTGAGGCTTTTTTCCAAAGAGTGGGAGCTGAGAACTGAGCTCACACTGGAGACTCTGTGTCTTTTTTCACTGCACCCGCCCCCCCCTTGCTTTGCTTTGCTTTCAATCAATTTCTTGTGTTCCCTCGCACTCTTTCCAGTCCCCATCACTCTCTTCACTATCACTCCCTCGCACTCTCAATTTCTCTCCCCACACCTTCATCCTCCCCCTGCTTCACTCATGTGCTTCAGAGACGGAAATCTGCCGTCCTTACCTGGTCTGGTCTACATGCCATTCCAGAGCCACAGCAACATGTCTGACTCTTAACTGTCCTCCCAAATTGCATAGCAAGCCATTTTGTTCAAGGGCACAGTGGGTTAACACTGCTGCCTCACAGTGACACGGTGACACAGTGGGTTAACACTGCTGTCTCACAGTGACACGGGTGACACAGTGGGTTAACACTGCTGCCTCACAGTGACACGGTGACACAGTGGGTTAACACTGCTGCCTCACAGTGACACAGTGGGTTAACACTGCTGCCTCACAGCGACACGGTGACACAGTGGGTTAACACTGCTGACTCACAGTGACACGGTGACACAGTGGGTTAACACTGCTGCCTCACAGTGACACGGGTGACACAGTGGGTTAACACTGCTGCCTCACAGTGGCACGGTGACACAGTGGGTTAACACTCCTGCCTCACAGTGACACGGTGACACAGTGGGTTAACACTGCTGCCTCACAGTGACACGGCGACATAGTGGGTTCACACTGCTGCCTC
This sequence comes from Mustelus asterias, assembly GCF_964213995.1. Lineage (NCBI taxonomy): Eukaryota > Metazoa > Chordata > Chondrichthyes > Carcharhiniformes > Triakidae > Mustelus > Mustelus asterias. The sequence continues at coordinate 183,652 of NW_027590413.1, forward strand.
ACAGTGACACGGGTGACACAGTGGGTTAACACTGCTGCCTCACAGTGACACGGTGACACAGTGGGTTAACACTGCTGCCTCACAGTGACACGGGTGACACAGTGGGTTAACACTGCTGCCTCACAGTGACACGGTGACACAGTGGGTTAACACTGCTGCCTCACAGTGACACGGTGACACAGTGGTTAACACTGCTGCCTCACAGTGACACGGGTGACACAGTGGGTTAACACTGCTGCCTCACAGTGACACGGTGACACAGTGGGTTAACACTGCTGCCTCACAGTGGCACGGTGACACAGTGGGTTAACACTGCTGCCTCACAGTGACACAGTGGGTTAACACTGCTGCCTCACAGCGACACGGTGACACAGTGGGTTAACACTGCTGCCTCACAGTGACACGGTGACACAGTGGGTTAACACTGCTGCCTCACAGTGGCACGGTGACACAGTGGGTTAACACTGCTGCCTCACAGTGACACGCTGACACAGTGGGTTAACACTGCTGTCTCACAGTGACACGGTGACACAGTGGGTTAACACTGCTGCCTCACGGTGGCACAGTGGGTTAACACTGCTGCCTCACAGTGACACGGTGACACAGTGGTTAACACTGCTGCCTCACAGTGACACGGTGACACAGTGGTTAACACTGCTGCCTCACAGTGATTCGGTGACACAGTGGGTTAACACTGCTGTCTCACAGCGACACGGTGACACAGTGGGTTAACACTGCTGCCTCACAGTGACACGGTGACACAGTGGGTTAACACTGCTGTCTCACAGTGACACGGTGACACAGTGGGTTAACACTGCTGTCTCACAGTGACACGGTGACACAGTGGGTTAACACTGCTGCCTCACAGTGACACGGTGACACAGTGGGTTAACACTGCTGCCTCACAGTGACACGGTGACACAGTGGGTTAACACTGCTGCCTGACAGTGACACGGTGACACAGTGGGTTAACACTGCTGCCTCACAGTGACACGGTGACACAGTGGGTTAACACTGCTGCCTCACAGTGACACGGTGACACAGTGGGTTAACACTGCTGCCTCACAGTGACACGGTGACACAGTGGGTTAACACTGCTGCCTCACAGTGACACGGTGACACAGTGGGTTAACACTGCTGTCTCACAGTGACACGGTGGGTTAACACTGCTGTCTCACAGTGACACGGTGACACAGTGGGTTAACACTGCTGCCTCACAGTGACACGGTGACACAGTGTGTTAACACTGCTGCCTCACAGTGACACGGTGACACAGTGGGTTAACACTGCTGCCTCACAGTGACACGGTGACACAGTGGGTTAACTCTGCTGTCTCACAGTGACACAGTGGGTTAACACTGCTGCCTCACAGTGACACGGTGACACAGTGTGTTAACACTGCTGCCTCACAGCGACACGGTGACACAGTGGGTTAACACTGCTGTCTCACAGTGACACGGTGACACAGTGGGTTAACACTGCTGTCTCACAGTGACACGGTGACACAGTGGGTTAACACTGCTGCCTCACAGTGACACGGTGACACAGTGGGTTAACACTGCTGCCTCACAGTGACACGGTGACACAGTGGGTTAACACTGCTGTCTCACAGTGACACGGTGACACAGTGGGTTAACACTGCTGCCTCACAGTGACACGGTGACACAGTGGGTTAACACTGCTGCCTCACAGTGACACGGTGACACAGTGGGTTAACACTGCTGCCTCACAGTGACACGGTGACACAGTGGGTTAACACTGCTGCCTCACAGTGACACGGTGACACAGTGGGTTAACACTGCTGCCTCACAGTGACACGGTGACACAGTGGGTTAACACTGCTGCCTCACAGTGACACGGTGACACAGTGGGTTAACACTGCTGCCTCACAGTGACACGGTGACACAGTGGGTTAACACTGCTGCCTCACAGTGACACGGTGACACAGTGGGTTAACACTGCTGTCTCACAGTGACACGGTGACACAGTGGGTTAACACTGCTGTCTCACAGTGACACGGTGACACAGTGGGTTAACACTGCTGCCTCACAGTGACACGGTGACACAGTGGGTTAACACTGCTGTCTCACAGCGACACGTTGACACAGTGGGTTAACTCTGCTGTCTCACAGTGACACGGTGACACAGTGGGTTAACACTGCTGTCTCACAGTGACACGGTGACACAGTGGGTTAACACTGCTGCCTCACAGCGACACGGTGACACAGTGGGTTAACACTGCTGTCTCACAGTGACACGGTGACACAGTGTGTTAACACTGCTGTCTCACAGTGACACGGTGACACAGTGGGTTCACACTGCTGTCTCACAGTGACACGGTGACACAGTGGGTTCACACTGCTGTCTCACAGCGACACGGTGACACAGTGGGTTAACACTGCTGTCTCACAGCGACACGGTGACACAGGGGGTTAACACTGCTGTCTCACAGTGACACGGTGACACAGTGGGTTCACACTGCTGTCTCACAGCGACACGGTGACACAGTGGGTTAACACTGCTGCCTCACAGTGACACCATAGCACAGTGGGTTAACACTGCTGCCTCACAGTGACACGGTGACACAGTGGGTTAACACTGCTGCCTCACAGTGACACCATAGCACAGTGGGTTAACACTGCTGTCTCACAGTGACACGGTGGCACAGTGGGTTAACACTGCTGTCTCACAGTGACACGGTGACACAGTGGGTTAACACTGCTGCCTCACAGTGACACGGTGGCACAGTGGGTTAACACTGCTGTCTCACAGTGACACGGTGACACAGTGGGTTAACACTGCTGCCTCACAGTGACACGGTGACACAGTGGGTTAACACTGCTGTCTCACAGTGACGCGGTGACACAGTGTGTTAACACTGCTGTCTCACAGTGACACGGGGACACAGTGGGTTAACACTGCTGCCTCACAGTGACACGGTGGCACAGTGGGTTAACACTGCTGTCTCACAGTGACACGGTGACACAGTGGGTTAACACTGCTGTCTCACAGTGACACGGTGACACAGTGGGTTAACACTGCTGTCTCACAGCGACACAGTGACACAGTGGGTTAACACTGCTCCCTCACAGTGACACGGTGACACAGTGGGTTAACACTGCTGTCTCACAGTGACACGGTGACACAGAGGGTTAACACTGCTGCCTCACAGTGACACGGTGACACAGTGGGTTAACACTGCTGCCTCACAGTGACACGGTGACACAGTGGGTTAACACTGCTGCCTCACAGCGACACGGTGACACAGCGGGTTAACACTGCTGCCTCACAGTGACACAGTGGGTTAACACTGCTGTCTCACAGTGACACGGTGACACAGTGGGTTAACACTGCTGCCTCACAGTGACACGGTGACACAGTGGGTTAACACTGCTGCCTCACAGTGACACGGTGACACAGTGGGTTAACACTGCTGCCTCACAGTGACACGGTGACACAGTGGGTTAACACTGCTGCCACACAGTGACACGGTGACACAGTGGGTTAACACTGCTGTCTCACAGCGACACGGTGACACAGTGGGTTCACACTGCTGTCTCACAGTGACACGGTGACACAGTGGGTTAACACTGCTGCCTCACAGTGACACGGTGACACAGTGGGTTAACACTGCTGCCTCACAGCGACACGGTGACACAGTGGGTTAACACTGCTGCCTCACAGTGACACGGTGACACAGTGGGTTAACACTGCTGCCTCACAGTGACACGGTGACACAGTGGGTTCACACTGCTGTCTCACAGTGACACGGTGACACAGTGGGTTCACACTGCTGTCTCACAGTGACACGTTGACACAGTGGGTTAACACTGCTGTCTCACAGTGGCACAGTGGGTTAACACTGCTGCCTCACAGCGACACGGTGACACCGTGGGTTAACACTGCTGCCTCACAGTGACACGGTGACACAGTGGGTTAACACTGCTGCCTCACAGTGACACGGAGACACAGTGGGTTAACACTGCTGTCTCACAGTGACACGGTGACACAGTGGGTTAACACTGCTGTCTCACAGTGACACGGTGACACAGTAGGTTAACACTGCTGCCTCACAGTGACACGGTGACACAGTGGGTTAACACTGCTGTCTCACAGTGACACGGTGACACAGTGGGTTAACACTGCTCCCTCACAGTGACACGGTGACACAGTGGGTTAACACTGCTGCCTCACAGTGACACGTTGACACAGTGGGTTAACACTGCTGTCTCACAGTGACACGGTGACACAGTGGGTTAACACTGCTGTCTCACAGCGACACGGTGACACAGTGGGTTAACACTGCTGCCTCACAGTGACACGGTGACACAGTGGGTTAACACTGCTGTCTCACAGTGACACGGTGACACAGTGGGTTAACACTGCTGTCTCACGGTGACACAGTGGGTTAACACTGCTGTCTCACAGTGACACGGTGACACAGTGGGTTAACACTGCTGCCTCACGGTGACACAGTGACACAGTGGGTTAACACTGCTGTCTCACTGTGACACGGTGACACAGTGGGTTAACGCTGCTGCCTCACAGTGACACGGTGACACAGTGGGTTAACACTGCTGCCTCTCAGTGACACGGTGACACAGTGTGTTAACACTGCTGTCTCACAGTGACACGGTGACACAGTGGGTTAACACTGCTGCCTCACAGCGACACGGTGACACAGTGCGTTAACACTGCTGTCTCACAGTGACACGGTGACACAGTGGGTTAACACTGCTGCCTCACAGTGACACGGTGACACAGTGGGTTAACACTGCTGTCTCACAGCGACACGGTGACACAGTGGGTTAACACTGCTGCCTCACAGTGACACAGTGACACAGTGGGTTAACACTGCTGTCTCAGAGTGACACGGTGACACAGTGGGTTAACACTGCTGTCTCACAGCGACACGGTGACACAGTGGGTTAACACTGCTGTCTCACAGCGACACGGTGACACAGTGGGTTAACACTGCTGTCTCACAGCGACACGGTGACACAGTGGGTTAACACTGCTGCCTCACAGTGACACGGTGACACAGTGGGTTAACACTGCTGTCTCACAGCGACACGGTGACACAGTGGGTTAACACTGCTGCCTCACAGTGACACAGTGATACAGTGGGTTAACACTGCTGCCTCTCAGTGACACGGTGACACAGTGGGTTAACACTGCTGCCTCACAGTGACACAGTGATACAGTGGGTTAACACTGCTGCCTCACAGTGACACGGTGACACAGTGGGTTAACACTGCTGTCTCACAGTGACACGGTGACACAGTGGGTTAACACTGCTGCCTCACAGTGACACAGTTGGTTAACACTGCTCCCTCACAGTGACACAGTGGGTTAACACTGCTGCCTCACAGTGACACGGTGACACAGTGGGTTAACACTGCTGTCTCACAGTGACACGGTGACACAGTGGGTTAACACTGCTGTCTCACAGTGACACGGTGACACAGTGGGTTAACAGTGCTGTCTCACAGTGACACGGTGACACAGTGGGTTAACACTGCTGCCTCACAGCGACACGGTGACACAGTGCGTTAACACTGCTGTCTCACAGTGACACGGTGACACAGTGGGTTAACACTGCTGCCTCACAGTGATACGGTGACACAGTGGGTTAACACTGCTGCCTCACAGTGACACGGTGACACAGTGGGTTAACACTGCTGTCTCACAGCGACACGGTGACACAGTGGGTTAACACTGCTGCCACACAGTGACACGGTGACACAGTGGGTTAACACTGCTGTCTCACAGTGACACGGTGACACAGTGGGTTAACACTGCTGTCTCACAGTGACACGGTGACACAGTGGGTTAACACTGCTGCCTCACAGTGACACGGTGACACAGTGGGTTAACACTGCTGTCTCACAGTGACACAGTGACACAGTGGGTTAACACTGCTGCCTCACAGTGATACGGTGACACAGTGGGTTAACACTGCTGCCTCACAGTGACACAGTGACACAGTGGGTTAACACTGCTGCCTCACAGCGACACGGTGGCACCGTGGGTTAACACTGCTCCCTCACAGTGACACGGTGACACAGTGGGTTAACACTGCTGTCTCACAGTGACACGGTGACACAGTGGGTTAACACTGCTGCCTCACAGTGACACAGTGACACAGTGGGTTAACACTGCTGCCTCACAGTGACACGGTGACACAGTGGTTAACACTGCTGCCTCACAGTGACACGGTGACACAGTGGGTTAACACTGCTGCCTCACAGCGACACGGTGACACCGTGGGTTAACACTGCTGCCTCACAGTGACACGGTGACACAGTGGTTAACACTGCTGCCTCACAGTGACACGGTGACACAGTGGGTTAACACTGCTGCCTCACAGCGACACGGTGGCACCGTCGGTTAACACTGCTCCCTCACAGTGACACGGTGACACAGTGGGTTAACACTGCTGCCTCACAGTGACACGGTGACACAGTGGGTTAACACTGCTGCCTCACAGTGACACGGTGACACAGTGGGTTAACACTGCTCCCTCACAGTGACACTGTGACACAGTGGGTTAACACTGCTGCCTCACAGTGACACGGTGACACAGTGGGTTAACACTGCTCCCTCACAGTGACACTGTGACACAGTGGGTTAACACTGCTGCCTCACAGTGACACGGTGACACAGTGGGTTAACACTGCTGCCTCACAGTGACACGGTGACACAGTGGGTTAACACTGCTGCCTCACAGTGACACGGTGACACAGTGGGTTAACACTGCTGCCTCACAGTGACACGGTGACACAGTGGTTAACACTGCTGCCTCACAGTGACACGGTGACACAGTGGGTTAACACTGCTGCCTCACAGTGACACGGTGACACAGTGGTTAACACTGCTGCCTCACAGTGACACGGTGACACAGTGGGTTAACACTGCTGCCTCACAGTGACACGGTGACACAGTGCGTTAACACTGCTGCCTCACAGTGACACGGTGACACAGTGGGTTAACACTGCTGCCTCACAGTGACACAGTGACACAGTGGGTTAACACTGCTGCCTCACAGTGACACGGTGACACAGTGGGTTAACACTGCTGTCTCACAGTGACACAGTGACACAGTGGGTTAACACTGCTGCCTCACAGCGACACGATGACACAGTGGGTTAACACTGCTGTCTCACAGTGACACGGTGACACAGTGGGTTAACACTGCTGTCTCACAGTGACACGGTGACACAGTGGGTTAACACTGCTGTCTCACAGTGACACGGTGACACAGTGGGTTAACACTGCTGTCTCACAGTGACACGGTGACACAGTGGGTTAACACTGCTGTCTCACAGTGACACGGTGACACAGTGGTTTAACACTGCTGTCTCACAGTGACACGGTGACACAGTGGGTTAACACTGCTGCCTCACAGTGACACGGTGACACAGTGGGTTAACACTGCTGCCTCACAGTGACACGGTGACACAGTGGGTTAACACTGCTGTCTCACAGTGACACAGTGGGTTAACACTGCTGTCTCACAGTGACACGGTGACACAGTGGTTTAACACTGCTGTCTCACAGTGACACGGTGACACAGTGGGTTAACACTGCTGCCTCACAGTGACACGGTGACACAGTGGGTTAACACTGCTGCCTCACAGTGACACGGTGACACAGTGGGTAAACACTGCTCCCTCACAGTGACACGGTGACACAGTGGGTTAACACTGCTGCCTCACAGTGACACGGTGACACAGTGGGTTAACACTGCTGCCTCACAGCGACACGGTGACACAGTGGTTAACACTGCTGCCTCACAGTGACACGGTGACACAGTGGGTAAACACTGCTCCCTCACATTGACACGGTGACACAGTGGGTTAACACTGCTGCCTCACAGTGACACGGTGACACAGTGGGTTAACACTGCTGCCTCACAGTGACACGGTGACACAGTGGGTTAACACTGCTGTCTCACAGCGACACGGTGACACAGTGGTTAACACTGCTGCCTCACAGTGACACGGTGACACAGTGGGTAAACACTGCTCCCTCACAGTGACACGGTGACACAGTGGGTTAACACTGCTGCTTCACAGTGACACTGGGTTAACACTGCTGTCTCACAGTGACACGGTGACACAGTGGGTTAACACTGCTGCCTCACAGTGACACGGTGACACAGTGGGTTAACACTGCTGCCTCACAGTGACACGGTGACACAGTGGGTTAACACAGCTGCCTCACAGTGACACGGTGACACAGTGGGTTAACACTGCTGTCTCACAGTGACACGGTGACACAGTGGGTTAACACTGCTGCCTCACAGTGACACGGTGACACAGAGGGTTAACACTGCTGCCTCACAGTGACACGGTGACACAGTGGGTTAACACTGCTGCCTCACAGCGACACGGTGACACAGTGGGTTAACACTGCTGCCTCACAGTGACACGGTGACACAGTGGGTTAACACTGCTCCCTCACAGTGACACGGTGACACAGTGGGTTAACACTGCTGCCTCACAGTGACACGGTGACACAGTGGGTTAACACTGCTGTCTCACAGTGACACGGTGACACAGTGGGTTAACACTGCTGTCTCACAGTGACACGGTGACACAGTATGTTAACACTGCTGCCTCACAGTGACACGGTGACACAGTGGGTTAACACTGCTGCCTCACAGTGACACGGTGACACAGTGGGTTAACACTGCTGCCTGACAGTGACACGGTGACACAGTGGGTTAACACTGCTGCCTCACAGTGACACGGTGACACAGTGGGTTAACACTGCTGCCTCACAGTGACACGATGACACAGTGGGTTAACACTGCTGTCTCACAGTGACACGGTGACACAGTGGGTTAACACTGCTGCCTCACAGTGACACGGTGACACAGTGGGTTAACACTGCTGCCTCACAGTGACACGGTGACACAGTGGGTTAACACTGCTGCCTCACAGTGACACGGTGACACAGTGGGTTAACACTGCTGTCTCACAGTGACACGGTGGGTTAACACTGCTGTCTCACAGTGACACGGTGACACAGTGGGTTAACACTGCTGCCTCACAGTGACACGGTGACACAGTGGGTTAACACTGCTGCCTCACAGCGACACGGTGACACAGTGGGTTAACTCTGCTGTCTCACAGTGACACAGTGGGTTAACACTGCTGCCTCACAGTGACACGGTGACACAGTGTGTTAACACTGCTGCCTCACAGCGACACGGTGACACAGTGGGTTAACACTGCTGTCTCACAGTGACACGGTGACACAGTGGGTTAACACTGCTGTCTCACAGTGACACGGTGACACAGTGGGTTAACACTGCTGCCTCACAGTGACACGGTGACACAGTGGGTTAACACTGCTGCCTCACAGTGACACGGTGACACAGTGGGTTAACACTGCTGTCTCACAGTGACACGGTGACACAGTGGGTTAACACTGCTGCCTCACAGTGACACGGTGACACAGTGGGTTAACACTGCTGCCTCACAGTGACAAGGTGACACAGTGGGTTAACACTGCTGCCTCACAGTGACACGGTGACACAGTGGGTTAACACTGCTGCCTCACAGTGACACGGTGACACAGTGGGTTAACACTGCTGCCTCACAGTGACACGGTGACACAGTGGGTTAACACTGCTGCCTCACAGTGACACGGTGACACAGTGGGTTAACACTGCTGTCTCACAGTGACACGGTGACACAGTGGGTTAACACTGCTGTCTCACAGTGACACGGGGACACAGTGGGTTAACACTGCTGTCTCACAGTGACACGGTGACACAGTGGGTTAACACTGCTGTCTCACAGTGACACGGTGACACAGTGGGTTAACACTGCTGCCTCACAGCTACACGGTGACACAGTGGGTTAACACTGCTGTCTCACAGTGACACGGTGACACAGTGTGTTAACACTGCTGTCTCACAGTGACACGGTGACACAGTGGGTTCACACTGCTGTCTCACAGTGACACGGTGACACAGTGGGTTCACACTGCTGTCTCACAGCGACACGGTGACACAGTGGGTTAACACTGCTGTCTCACAGCGACACGGTGACACAGGGGGTTAACACTGCTGCCTCACAGTGACACGGTGACACAGTGGGTTCACACTGCTGTCTCACAGCGACACGGTGACACAGTGGGTTAACACTGCTGTCTCACAGTGACACGGTGACACAGTGGGTTCACACTGCTGTCTCACAGCGACACGGTGACACAGTGGGTTAACACTGCTGCCTCACAGTGACACCATAGCACAGTGGGTTAACACTGCTGCCTCACAGTGACACGGTGACACAGTGGGTTAACACTGCTGCCTCACAGTGACACCATAGCACAGTGGGTTAACACTGCTGCCTCACAGTGACACGGTGGCACAGTGGGTTAACACTGCTGTCTCACAGTGACACGGTGACACAGTGGGTTAACACTGCTGCCTCACAGTGACACGGTGACACAGTGGGTTAACACTGCTGTCTCACAGTGACGCGGTGACACAGTGTGTTAACACTGCTGTCTCACAGTGACACGGGGACACAGTGGGTTAACACTGCTGCCTCACAGTGACACGGTGGCACAGTGGGTTAACACTGCTGTCTCACAGTGACACGGTGACACAGTGGGTTAACACTGCTGTCTCACAGTGACACGGTGACACAGTGGGTTAACACTGCTGTCTCACAGCGACACAGTGACACAGTGGGTTAACACTGCTCCCTCACAGTGACACGGTGACACAGTGGGTTAACACTGCTGTCTCACAGTGACACGGTGACACAGAGGGTTAACACTGCTGCCTCACAGTGACACGGTGACACAGTGGGTTAACACTGCTGCCTCACAGTGACACGGTGACACAGTGGGTTAACACTGCTGCCTCACAGCGACACGGTGACACAGCGGGTTAACACTGCTGCCTCACAGTGACACAGTGGGTTAACACTGCTGTCTCACAGTGACACGGTGACACAGTGGGTTAACACTGCTGCCTCACAGTGACACGGTGACACAGTGGGTTAACACTGCTGCCTCACAGTGACACGGTGACACAGTGGGTTAACACTGCTGCCTCACAGTGACACGGTGACACAGTGGGTTAACACTGCTGCCTCACAGTGACACGGTGACACAGTGGGTTAACACTGCTGTCTCACAGCGACACGGTGACACAGTGGGTTCACACTGCTGTCTCACAGTGACACGGTGACACAGTGGGTTAACACTGCTGTCTCACAGTGACACGGTGACACAGTGGGTTAATACTGCTGCCTCACAGCGACACGGTGACACAGTGGGTTAACACTGCTCCCTCACAGTGACACGGTGACACAGTGGGTTAACACTGCTCCCTCACAGTGACACGGTGACACAGTGGGTTAACACTGCTGCCTCACAGTGACACGGTGACACAGTGGGTTAACACTGCTGCCTCACAGTGACACGGTGACACAGTGGGTTCACACTGCTGTCTCACAGTGACACGGTGACACAGTGGGTTCACACTGCTGTCTCACAGTGACACGTTGACACAGTGGGTTAACACTGCTGTCTCACAGTGGCACAGTGGGTTAACACTGCTGCCTCACAGTGACACGGAGACACAGTGGGTTAACACTGCTGTCTCACAGTGACACGGTGACACAGTGGGTTAACACTGCTGTCTCACAGTGACACGGTGACACAGTAGGTTAACACTGCTGTCTCACAGTGACACGGTGACACAGTGGGTTAACACTGCTGCCTCACAGTGACACGGTGACACAGTGGGTTAACACTGCTGTCTCACAGTGACACGGTGACACAGTGGGTTAACACTGCTCCCTCACAGTGACACGGTGACACAGTGGGTTAACACTGCTGCCTCACAGTGACACGTTGACACAGTGGGTTAACACTGCTGTCTCACGGTGACACAGTGGGTTAACACTGCTGTCTCACAGTGACACGGTGACACAGTGGGTTAACACTGCTGCCTCACGGTGACACAGTGACACAGTGGGTTAACACTGCTGTCTCACTGTGACACGGTGACACAGTGGGTTAACACTGCTGCCTCACAGCGACACGGTGACACAGTGCGTTAACACTGCTGTCTCACAGTGACACGGTGACACAGTGGGTTAACACTGCTGCCTCACAGTGACACGGTGACACAGTGGGTTAACACTGCTGTCTCACAGCGACACGGTGACACAGTGGGTTAACACTGCTGCCTCACAGTGACACAGTGACACAGTGGGTTAACACTGCTGTCTCAGAGTGACACGGTGACACAGTGGGTTAACACTGCTGTCTCACAGCGACACGGTGACACAGTGGGTTAACACTGCTGTCTCACAGCGACACGGTGACACAGTGGGTTAACACTGCTGTCTCACAGCGACACGGTGACACAGTGGGTTAACACTGCTGCCTCACAGTGACACGGTGACACAGTGGGTTAACACTGCTGTCTCACAGCGACACGGTGACACAGTGGGTTAACACTGCTGCCTCACAGTGACACAGTGATACAGTGGGTTAACACTGCTGCCTCTCAGTGACACGGTGACACAGTGGTTAACACTGCTGTCTCACAGTGACACGGTGACACAGTGGGTTAACACTGCTGCCTCACAGTGACACAGTTGGTTAACACTGCTCCCTCACAGTGACACAGTGGGTTAACACTGCTGCCTCACAGTGACACGGTGACACAGTGGGTTAACACTGCTGTCTCACAGTGACACGGTGACACAGTGGGTTAACACTGCTGCCTCACAGCGACACGGTGACACAGTGCGTTAACACTGCTGTCTCACAGTGACACGGTGACACAGTGGGTTAACACTGCTGCCTCACAGTGACACGGTGACACAGTGGGTTAACAGTGCTGTCTCACAGTGACACGGTGACACAGTGGGTTAACACTGCTGCCTCACAGCGACACGGTGACACAGTGGGTTAACACTGCTGACTCACAGTGACACGGTGACACAGTGGGTTAACAGTGCTGTCTCACAGTGACACGGTGACACAGTGGGTTAACACTGCTGCCTCACAGCGACACGGTGACACAGTGCGTTAACACTGCTGTCTCACAGTGACACGGTGACACAGTGGGTTAACACTGCTGCCTCACAGTGACACAGTGACACAGTGGGTTAACACTGCTGCCTCACAGTGACACGGTGACACAGTGGGTTAACACTGCTGCCTCACAGTGACACGGTGACACAGTGGGTTAACACTGCTGTCTCACAGTGACACGGTGACACAGTGGGTTAACACTGCTGCCTCACAGTGACACAGTGACACAGTGGGTTAACACTGCTGCCTCACAGTGACACGGTGACACAGTGGGTTAACACTGCTGTCTCACAGTGACACGGTGACACAGTGGGTTAACACTGCTGTCTCACAGTGACACGGTGACACAGTGGGTTAACACTGCTGTCTCACAGTGACACGGTGACACAGTGGGTTAACACTGCTGCCTCACAGTGACACAGTGACACAGTGGGTTAACACTGCTGCCTCACAGTGACACGGTGACACAGTGGGTTAACACTGCTGCCTCACAGTGACACGGTGACACAGTGGGTTAACACTGCTGCCTCACAGTGACACGGTGACACAGTGGTTAACACTGCTGCCTCACAGTGACACGGTGACACAGTGGGTTAACACTGCTGCCTCACAGCGACACGGTGACACCGTGGGTTAACACTGCTGTCTCACAGTGACACGGTGACACAGTGGGTTAACACTGCTGCCTCACAGTGACACGGTGACACAGTGCGTTAACACTGCTGCCTCACAGTGACACGGTGACACAGTGGGTTAACACTGCTGCCTCACAGTGACACAGTGACACAGTGGGTTAACACTGCTGCCTCACAGTGACACGGTGACACAGTGGGTTAACACTGCTGTCTCACAGTGACACGGTGACACAGTGGGTTAACACTGCTGTCTCACAGTGACACGGTGACACAGTGGGTTAACACTGCTGCCTCACAGTGACACGGTGACACAGTGGGTTAACACTGCTGTCTCACAGTGACACGGTGACACAGTGGGTTAACACTGCTGTCTCACAGTGACACGGTGACACAGTGGGTTAACACTGCTGTCTCACAGCGACACGATGACACAGTGGGTTAACACTGCTGTCTCACAGTGACACGGTGACACAGTGGGTTAACACTGCTGTCTCACAGTGACACGGTGACACAGTGGGTTAACACTGCTGCCTCACAGTGACACGGTGACACAGTGGGTTAACACTGCTGTCTCACTGTGACACGGTGACACAGTGGGTTAACACTGCTGTCTCACAGTGACACGGTGACACAGTGGGTTAACACTGCTGTCTCACAGTGACACGGTGACACAGTGGGTTAACACTGCTGTCTCACAGTGACACGGTGACACAGTGGGTTAACACTGCTGTCTCACAGTGACACGGTGACACAGTGGGTTAACACTGCTGTCTCACAGTGACACGGTGACACAGTGGGTTAACACTGCTGTCTCACAGTGACACGGTGACACAGTGGGTTAACACTGCTGTCTCACTGTGACACGGTGACACAGTGGGTTAACACTGCTGTCTCACAGTGACACGGTGACACAGTGGGTTAACACTGCTGTCTCACAGTGACACGGTGACACAGTGGGTTAACACTGCTGTCTCACAGTGACACGGTGACACAGTGGGTTAACACTGCTGTCTCACAGTGACACGGTGACACAGTGGTTTAACACTGCTGTCTCACAGTGACACGGTGACACAGTGGGTTAACACTGCTGCCTCACAGTGACACGGTGACACAGTGGGTTAACACTGCTGCCTCACAGTGACACGGTGACACAGTGGGTTAACACTGCTGTCTCACAGTGACACAGTGGGTTAACACTGCTGTCTCACAGTGACACGGTGACACAGTGGTTTAACACTGCTGTCTCACAGTGACACGGTGACACAGTGGGTTAACACTGCTGCCTCACAGTGACACGGTGACACAGTGGGTTAACAGTGCTGCCTCACAGTGACACGGTGACACAGTGGGTAAACACTGCTCCCTCACAGTGACACGGTGACACAGTGGGTTAACACTGCTGCCTCACAGCGACACGGTGACACAGTGGGTTAACACTGCTGTCTCACAGCGACACGGTGACACAGTGGGTTAACACTGCTGCCTCACAGTGACACGGTGACACAGTGGGTTAACACTGCTGCCTCACAGTGACACGGTGACACAGTGGGTAAACACTGCTGCCTCACAGCGACACGGTGACACAGTGGTTAACACTGCTGCCTCACAGTGACACGGTGACACAGTGGGTAAACACTGCTCCCTCACATTGACACAGTGGCACAGTGGTTAACACTGCTGCCTCACAGTGACACGGTGACACAGTGGGTTAACACTGCTGCCTCACAGTGACACGGTGACACAGTGGGTTAACACTGCTGCCTCACAGTGACACGGTGACACAGTGGGTTAACACTGCTGCCTCACAGTGACACGGTGACACAGTGGGTTAACACTGCTGTCTCACAGTGACACGGTGACACAGTGGGTTAACACTGCTGCCTCACAGTGACACGGTGACACAGTGGGTTAACACTGCTGCTTCACAGTGACACTGGGTTAACACTGCTGTCTCACAGTGACACGGTGACACAGTGGGTTAACACTGCTGCCTCACAGTGACACGGTGACACAGTGGGTTAACACTGCTGCCTCACAGTGACACGGTGACACAGTGGGTTAACACAGCTGCCTCACAGTGACACGGTGACACAGTGGGTTAACACTGCTGTCTCACAGTGACACGGTGACACAGTGGGTTAACACTGCTGCCTCACAGTGACACGGTGACACAGAGGGTTAACACTGCTGCCTCACAGTGACACGGTGACACAGTGGGTTAACACTGCTGCCTCACAGCGACACGGTGACACAGTGGGTTAACACTGCTGCCTCACAGTGACACGGTGACACAGTGGGTAAACACTGCTCCCTCACAGTGACACGGTGACACAGTGGGTTAACACTGCTGCTTCACAGTGACACTGGGTTAACACTGCTGTCTCACAGTGACACGGTGACACAGTGGGTTAACACTGCTGCCTCACAGTGACACGGTGACACAGTGGGTTAACACTGCTGTCTCACAGTGACACGGTGACACAGTGGGTTAACACTGCTGTCTCACAGTGACACGGTGACACAGTGGGTTAACACTGCTGCCTCACAGTGACACGGTGACACAGTGGGTTAACACTGCTGCCTGACAGTGACACGGTGACACAGTGGGTTAACACTGCTGCCTGACAGTGACACGGTGACACAGTGGGTTAACACTGCTGCCTCACAGTGACACGGTGACACAGTGGGTTAACACTGCTGCCTCACAGTGACACGGTGACACAGTGGGTTAACACTGCTGCCTCACAGTGACACGGTGACACAGTGGGTTAACACTGCTGCCTCACAGTGACACGGTGACACAGTGGGTTAACACTGCTGTCTCACAGTGACACGGTGGGTTAACACTGCTGTCTCACAGTGACACGGTGACACAGTGGGTTAACACTGCTGCCTCACAGTGACACGGTGACACAGTGGGTTAACACTGCTGCCTCACAGCGACACGGTGACACAGTGGGTTAACTCTGCTGTCTCACAGTGACACAGTGGGTTAACACTGCTGCCTCACAGTGACACGGTGACACAGTGTGTTAACACTGCTGCCTCACAGCGACACGGTGACACAGTGGGTTAACACTGCTGTCTCACAGTGACACGGTGACACAGTGGGTTAACACTGCTGTCTCACAGTGACACGGTGACACAGTGGGTTAACACTGCTGCCTCACAGTGACACGGTGACACAGTGGGTTAACACTGCTGCCTCACAGTGACACGGTGACACAGTGGGTTAACACTGCTGTCTCACAGTGACACGGTGACACAGTGGGTTAACACTGCTGCCTCACAGTGACACGGTGACACAGTGGGTTAACACTGCTGCCTCACAGTGACACGGTGACACAGTGGGTTAACACTGCTGCCTCACAGTGACACGGTGACACAGTGGGTTAACACTGCTGCCTCACAGTGACACGGTGACACAGTGGGTTAACACTGCTGTCTCACAGTGACACGGTGACACAGTGGGTTAACACTGCTGCCTCACAGTGACACGGTGACACAGTGGGTTAACACTGCTGTCTCACAGTGACACGGTGACACAGTGGGTTAACACTGCTGTCTCACAGTGACACGGTGACACAGTGGGTTAACACTGCTGCCTCACAGTGACACGGTGACACAGTGGGTTAACACTGCTGCCTCACAGTGACACGGTGACACAGTGGGTTAACACTGCTGCCTCACAGTGACACGGTGACACAGTGGGTTAACACTGCTGTCTCACAGTGACACGGTGACACAGTGGGTTAACACTGCTGTCTCACAGTGACACGGTGACACAGTGGGTTAACACTGCTGCCTCACAGTGACACGGTGACACAGTGGGTTAACACTGCTGTCTCACAGCGACACGTTGACACAGTGGGTTAACTCTGCTGTCTCACAGTGACACGGTGACACAGTGGGTTAACACTGCTGTCTCACAGTGACACGGTGACACAGTGGGTTAACACTGCTGCCTCACAGCGACACGGTGACACAGTGGGTTAACACTGCTGTCTCACAGTGACACGGTGACACAGTGTGTTAACACTGCTGTCTCACAGTGACACGGTGACACAGTGGGTTCACACTGCTGTCTCACAGTGACACGGTGACACAGTGGGTTCACACTGCTGTCTCACAGCGACACGGTGACACAGTGGGTTAACACTGCTGTCTCACAGCGACACGGTGACACAGGGGGTTAACACTGCTGTCTCACAGTGACACGGTGACACAGTGGGTTCACACTGCTGTCTCACAGCGACACGGTGACACAGTGGGTTAACACTGCTGCCTCACAGTGACACCATAGCACAGTGGGTTAACACTGCTGCCTCACAGTGACACGGTGACACAGTGGGTTAACACTGCTGCCTCACAGTGACACCATAGCACAGTGGGTTAACACTGCTGCCTCACAGTGACACGGTGGCACAGTGGGTTAACACTGCTGTCTCACAGTGACACGGTGACACAGTGGGTTAACACTGCTGCCTCACAGTGACACGGTGACACAGTGGGTTAACACTGCTGTCTCACAGTGACGCGGTGACACAGTGTGTTAACACTGCTGTCTCACAGTGACACGGGGACACAGTGGGTTAACACTGCTGCCTCACAGTGACACGGTGACACAGTGGTTTAACACTGCTGTCTCACAGTGACACGGTGACACAGTGGGTTAACACTGCTGCCTCACAGTGACACGGTGACACAGTGGGTTAACACTGCTGCCTCACAGTGACACGGTGACACAGTGGGTAAACACTGCTCCCTCACAGTGACACGGTGACACAGTGGGTTAACACTGCTGCCTCACAGTGACACGGTGACACAGTGGGTTAACACTGCTGCCTCACAGTGACACGGTGACACAGTGGGTTAACACTGCTGCCTCACAGCGACACGGTGACACAGTGGTTAACACTGCTGCCTCACAGTGACACGGTGACACAGTGGGTAAACACTGCTGCCTCACAGTGACACGGTGACACAGTGGGTTAACACTGCTGCCTCACAGTGACACGGTGACACAGTGGGTTAACACTGCTGTCTCACAGTGACACGGTGACACAGTGGGTTAACACTGCTGCCTCACAGTGACACGGTGACACAGTGGGTTAACACTGCTGTCTCACAGCGACACGGTGACACAGTGGTTAACACTGCTGCCTCACAGTGACACGGTGACACAGTGGGTTAACACTGCTCCCTCACAGTGACACGGTGGCACAGTGGGTTAACACTGCTGCCTCACAGTGACACGGTGACACAGTGGGTTAACACTGCTGCCTCACAGTGACACGGTGACACAGTGGGTTAACACTGCTGCCTCACAGTGACACGGTGACACAGTGGGTTAACACTGCTGCCTCACAGTGACACGGTGACACAGTGGGTTAACACTGCTGCCTCACAGTGACACGGTGGCACAGTGGGTTAACACTGCTGTCTCACAGTGACACGGTGACACAGTGGGTTAACACTGCTGCCTCACAGTGACACGGTGACACAGTGGGTTAACACTGCTGTCTCACAGTGACGCGGTGACACAGTGTGTTAACACTGCTGTCTCACAGTGACACGGGGACACAGTGGGTTAACACTGCTGCCTCACAGTGACACGGTGGCACAGTGGGTTAACACTGCTGTCTCACAGTGACACGGTGACACAGTGGGTTAACACTGCTGTCTCACAGTGACACGGTGACACAGTGGGTTAACACTGCTGTCTCACAGCGACACAGTGACACAGTGGGTTAACACTGCTCCCTCACAGTGACACGGTGACACAGTGGGTTAACACTGCTGTCTCACAGTGACACGGTGACACAGAGGGTTAACACTGCTGCCTCACAGTGACACGGTGACACAGTGGGTTAACACTGCTGCCTCACAGTGACACGGTGACACAGTGGGTTAACACTGCTGCCTCACAGCGACACGGTGACACAGCGGGTTAACACTGCTGCCTCACAGTGACACAGTGGGTTAACACTGCTGTCTCACAGTGACACGGTGACACAGTGGGTTAACACTGCTGCCTCACAGTGACACGGTGACACAGTGGGTTAACACTGCTGCCTCACAGTGACACGGTGACACAGTGGGTTAACACTGCTGCCTCACAGTGACACGGTGACACAGTGGGTTAACACTGCTGCCTCACAGTGACACGGTGACACAGTGGGTTAACACTGCTGTCTCACAGCGACATGGTGACACAGTGGGTTCACACTGCTGTCTCACAGTGACACGGTGACACAGTGGGTTAACACTGCTGCCTCACAGTGACACGGTGACACAGTGGGTTAACACTGCTGTCTCACAGTGACACGGTGACACAGTGGGTTAACACTGCTGTCTCACAGTGACACGGTGACACAGTGGGTTAATACTGCTGCCTCACAGCGACACGGTGACACAGTGGGTTAACACTGCTGCCTCACAGTGACACGGTGACACAGTGGGTTAACACTGCTGTCTCACAGTGACACGGTGACACAGTGGGTTCACACTGCTGTCTCACAGTGACACGTTGACACAGTGGGTTAACACTGCTGTCTCACAGTGGCACAGTGGGTTAACACTGCTGCCTCACAGCGACACGGTGACACCGTGGGTTAACACTGCTGCCTCACAGTGACACGGTGACACAGTGGGTTAACACTGCTGTCTCACAGTGACACGGTGACACAGTAGGTTAACACTGCTGTCTCACAGTGACACGGTGACACAGTGGGTTAACACTGCTGCCTCACAGTGACACGGTGACACAGTGGGTTAACACTGCTGTCTCACAGTGACACGGTGACACAGTGGGTTAACACTGCTCCCTCACAGTGACACGGTGACACAGTGGGTTAACACTGCTGCCTCACAGTGACACGTTGACACAGTGGGTTAACACTGCTGTCTCACAGTGACACGGTGACACAGTGGGTTAACACTGCTGTCTCACGGTGACACAGTGGGTTAACACTGCTGTCTCACAGTGACACGGTGACACAGTGGGTTAACAGTGCTGTCTCACAGTGACACGGTGACACAGTGGGTTAACACTGCTGCCTCACAGCGACACGGTGACACAGTGCGTTAACACTGCTGTCTCACAGTGACACGGTGACACAGTGGGTTAACACTGCTGCCTCACAGTGACACGGTGACACAGTGGGTTAACACTGCTGTCTCACAGCGACACGGTGACACAGTGGGTTAACACTGCTGCCTCACAGTGACACAGTGACACAGTGGGTTAACACTGCTGTCTCAGAGTAACACGGTGACACAGTGGGTTAACACTGCTGTCTCACAGCGACACGGTGACACAGTGGGTTAACACTGCTGTCTCACAGCGACACGGTGACACAGTGGGTTAACACTGCTGTCTCACAGCGACACGGTGACACAGTGGGTTAACACTGCTGCCTCACAGTGACACGGTGACACAGTGGGTTAACACTGCTGTCTCACAGCGACACGGTGACACAGTGGGTTAACACTGCTGCCTCACAGTGACACAGTGATACAGTGGGTTAACACTGCTGCCTCTCAGTGACACGGTGACACAGTGGTTAACACTGCTGTCTCACAGTGACACGGTGACACAGTGGGTTAACACTGCTGCCTCACAGTGACACAGTTGGTTAACACTGCTCCCTCACAGTGACACAGTGGGTTAACACTGCTGCCTCACAGTGACACGGTGACACAGTGGGTTAACACTGCTGTCTCACAGTGACACGGTGACACAGTGGGTTAACACTGCTGTCTCACAGTGACACGGTGACACAGTGGGTTAACAGTGCTGTCTCACAGTGACACGGTGACACAGTGGGTTAACACTGCTGCCTCACAGCGACACGGTGACACAGTGCGTTAACACTGCTGTCTCACAGTGACACGGTGACACAGTGGGTTAACACTGCTGCCTCACAGTGATACGGTGACACAGTGGGTTAACACTGCTGCCTCACAGTGACACGGTGACACAGTGGGTTAACACTGCTGTCTCACAGCGACACGGTGACACAGTGGGTTAACACTGCTGCCACACAGTGACACGGTGACACAGTGGGTTAACACTGCTGTCTCACAGTGACACGGTGACACAGTGGGTTAACACTGCTGTCTCACAGTGACACGGTGACACAGTGGGTTAACACTGCTGCCTCACAGTGACACGGTGACACAGTGGGTTAACACTGCTGTCTCACAGTGACACAGTGACACAGTGGGTTAACACTGCTGCCTCACAGTGATACGGTGACACAGTGGGTTAACACTGCTGCCTCACAGTGACACGGTGACACAGTGGGTTAACACTGCTGCCTCACAGTGACACAGTGACACAGTGGGTTAACACTGCTGCCTCACAGCGACACGGTGACACCGTGGGTTAACACTGCTGCCTCACAGTGACACGGTGACACAGTGGGTTAACACTGCTGTCTCACAGTGACACGGTGACACAGTGGGTTAACACTGCTGCCTCACAGTGACACAGTGACACAGTGGGTTAACACTGCTGCCTCACAGTGACACGGTGACACAGTGGGTTAACACTGCTGCCTCACAGTGACACGGTGACACAGTGGGTTAACACTGCTGCCTCACAGTGACACGGTGACACAGTGGGTTAACACTGCTGTCTCACAGTGACACGGTGACACAGTGGGTTAACACTGCTGTCTCACAGTGACACGGTGACACAGTGGGTTAACACTGCTGCCTCACAGTGACACAGTGACACAGTGGGTTAACACTGCTGCCTCACAGTGACACGGTGACACAGTGGGTTAACACTGCTGCCTCACAGTGACACGGTGACACAGTGGGTTAACACTGCTGTCTCACAGTGACACGGTGACACAGTGGGTTAACACTGCTGCCTCACAGTGACACAGTGACACAGTGGGTTAACACTGCTGCCTCACAGTGACACGGTGACACAGTGGGTTAACACTGCTGTCTCACAGTGACACGGTGACACAGTGGGTTAACACTGCTGTCTCACAGTGACACGGTGACACAGTGGGTTAACACTGCTGTCTCACAGTGACACGGTGACACAGTGGGTTAACACTGCTGCCTCACAGTGACACAGTGACACAGTGGGTTAACACTGCTGCCTCACAGTGACACGGTGACACAGTGGGTTAACACTGCTGCCTCACAGTGACACGGTGACACAGTGGGTTAACACTGCTGCCTCACAGTGACACGGTGACACAGTGGGTTAACACTGCTGCCTCACAGCGACACGGTGACACCGTGGGTTAACACTGCTGTCTCACAGCGACACGGTGACACAGTGGGTTAACACTGCTGCCTCACAGTGACACGGTGACACAGTGCGTTAACACTGCTGCCTCACAGTGACACGGTGACACAGTGGGTTAACACTGCTGCCTCACAGTGACACGGTGACACAGTGGGTTAACACTGCTGCCTCACAGTGACACGGTGACACAGTGGGTTAACACTGCTGCCTCACAGTGACACGGTGACACAGTGGGTTAACACTGCTGCCTCACAGCGACACGATGACACAGTGGGTTAACACTGCTGTCTCACAGTGACACGGTGACACAGTGGGTTAACACTGCTGTCTCACAGTGACACGGTGACACAGTGGGTTAACACTGCTGTCTCACAGTGACACGGTGACACAGTGGGTTAACACTGCTGTCTCACAGTGACACGGTGACACAGTGGGTTAACACTGCTGTCTCACAGTGACACGGTGACACAGTGGGTTAACACTGCTGTCTCACAGTGACACGGTGACACAGTGGGTTAACACTGCTGCCTCACAGTGACACGGTGACACAGTGGGTTAACACTGCTGTCTCACAGCGACACGTTGACACAGTGGGTTAACTCTGCTGTCTCACAGTGACACGGTGACACAGTGGGTTAACACTGCTGCCTCACAGCGACACGGTGACACAGTGGGTTAACACTGCTGCCTCACAGTGACACGGTGACACAGTGGGTTAACACTGCTGCCTCACAGCGACACGTTGACACAGTGGGTTAACTCTGCTGTCTCACAGTGACACGGTGACACAGTGGGTTAACACTGCTGCCTCACAGTGACACGGTGACACAGTGGTTTAACACTGCTGTCTCACAGTGACACGGTGACACAGTGGGTTAACACTGCTGCCTCACAGTGACACGGTGACACAGTGGGTTAACACTGCTGCCTCACAGTGACACGGTGACACAGTGGGTTAACACTGCTGTCTCACAGTGACACAGTGGGTTAACACTGCTGTCTCACAGTGACACGGTGACACAGTGGTTTAACACTGCTGTCTCACAGTGACACGGTGACACAGTGGGTTAACACTGCTGCCTCACAGTGACACGGTGACACAGTGGGTTAACACTGCTGCCTCACAGTGACACGGTGACACAGTGGGTAAACACTGCTCCCTCACAGTGACACGGTGACACAGTGGGTTAACACTGCTGCCTCACAGTGACACGGTGACACAGTGGGTTAACACTGCTGCCTCACAGCGACACAGTGGCACAGTGGTTAACACTGCTGCCTCACAGTGACACGGTGACACAGTGGGTAAACACTGCTCCCTCACATTGACACGGTGACACAGTGGGTTAACACTGCTGCCTCACAGTGACACGGTGACACAGTGGGTTAACACTGCTGCCTCACAGTGACACGGTGACACAGTGGGTTAACACTGCTGTCTCACAGCGACACGGTGACACAGTGGTTAACACTGCTGCCTCACAGTGACACGGTGACACAGTGGGTAAACACTGCTCCCTCACAGTGACACGGTGACACAGTGGGTTAACACTGCTGCTTCACAGTGACACTGGGTTAACACTGCTGTCTCACAGTGACACGGTGACACAGTGGGTTAACACTGCTGCCTCACAGTGACACGGTGACACAGTGGGTTAACACTGCTGCCTCACAGTGACACGGTGACACAGTGGGTTAACACAGCTGCCTCACAGTGACACGGTGACACAGTGGGTTAACACTGCTGTCTCACAGTGACACGGTGACACAGTGGGTTAACACTGCTGCCTCACAGTGACACGGTGACACAGAGGGTTAACACTGCTGCCTCACAGTGACACGGTGACACAGTGGGTTAACACTGCTGCCTCACAGCGACACGGTGACACAGTGGGTTAACACTGCTGCCTCACAGTGACACGGTGACACAGTGGGTAAACACTGCTCCCTCACAGTGACACGGTGACACAGTGGGTTAACACTGCTGCTTCACAGTGACACTGGGTTAACACTGCTGTCTCACAGTGACACGGTGACACAGTGGGTTAACACTGCTGCCTCACAATGACACGGTGACACAGTGGGTTAACACTGCTGCCTCACAATGACACGGTGACACAGTGGGTTAACACTGCTGCCTCACGGTGACACAGTGGGTTAACACTGCTGTCTCACAGTGACACGGTGACACAGTGGGTTAACACTGCTGCCTCACAGTGACACGGTGACACAGTGGGTTAACACTGCTGCCTCACAGTGACACGGTGACACAGTGGTTAACACTGCTCCCTCACAGTGACACGGTGACACAGTGGGTTAACACTGCTGCCTCACAGTGACACGGTGACACAGTGGGTTAACACTGCTGCCTCACAGTGACACGGTGACACAGTGGGTTAACACTGCTGCCTCACAGCGACACGGTGACACAGTGGGTTAACACTGCTGCCTCACAGTGACACGGTGACACAGTGGGTTCACACTGCTGCCTCACAGTGACACGGTGACACAGTGGGTTAACACTGCTGCCTTACAGTGACACGGTGACACAGTGGGTTCACACTGCTGCCTCACAGCGACACGGTGACACAGTGGGTTAACACTGCTGCCTCACAGTGACACGGTGACACAGTGGGTAAACACTGCTCCCTCACAGTGACACGGTGACACAGTGGGTTAACACTGCTGCTTCACAGTGACACTGGGTTAACACTGCTGTCTCACAGTGACACGGTGACACAGTGGGTTAACACTGCTGCCTCACAGTGACACGGTGACACAGTGGGTTAACACTGCTGCCTCACGGTGACACAGTGGGTTAACACTGCTGTCTCACAGTGACACGGTGACACAGTGGGTTAACACTGCTGCCTCACAGTGACACGGTGACACAGTGGGTTAACACTGCTGCCTCACAGTGACACGGTGACACAGTGGTTAACACTGCTCCCTCACAGTGACACGGTGACACAGTGGGTTAACACTGCTGCCTCACAGTGACACGGTGACACAGTGGGTTAACACTGCTGCCTCACAGTGACACGGTGACACAGTGGGTTAACACTGCTGCCTCACAGTGACACGGTGACACAGTGGGTTCACACTGCTGCCTCACAGTGACACGGTGACACAGTGGGTTAACACTGCTGCCTCACAGTGACACGGTGACACAGTGGGTTCACACTGCTGCCTCACAGTGACACGGTGACACAGTGGGTTAACACTGCTGTCTCACAGTGACACGGTGACACAGTGGGTTAACACTGCTCCCTCACAGTGACACGGTGGCACAGTGGGTTAACACTGCTGCCTCACAGCGACACGGTGACACAGTGGGTTAACACTGCTGTCTCACAGTGACACGGTGGCACAGTGGGTTAACACTGCTGCCTCACAGTGACACGGTGACACAGTGGGTTAACACTGCTGCCTCATAGTGACACGGTGACACAGTGGGTTAACACTGCTGTCTCACAGTGACACGGTGACACAGTGGGTTAACACTGCTGCCTCACAGTGACACGGTGACACAGTGGGTTAACACTGCTGTCTCACAGTGACACAGTGACACAGTGGGTTAACACTGCTCCCTCACAGTGACACGGTGGCACAGTGGGTTAACACTGCTGACTCACAGTGACACAGTGGCACAGTGGGTTAACACTGCTGCCTCACAGCGACACGGTGACACAGTGGGTTAACACTGCTGCCTCACAGCGACACGGTGACACAGTGGGTTAACACTGCTGCCTCACAGTGACACGGTGACACAGTGGGTTAACACTGCTCCCTCACAGTGACAGAGTGACACAGTGGGTTAACACTGCTGACTCACAGCGACACGGTGACACAGTGGGTTAACACTGCTGACTCACAGTGACACAGTGACACAGTGGGTTAACACTGCTGCCTCACAGTGACACGGTGACACAGTGAGTTAACACTGCTGTCTCACAGTGACACGGTGACACAGTGGGTTAACACTGCTGTCTCACAGCGACACAGTGACACAGTGGGTTAACACTGCTGTCTCACAGTGACACGGTGACACAGTGGGTTAACACTGCTGACTCACAGCGACACGGTGACACAGTGGGTTAACACTGCTGACTCACAGTGACACAGTGACACAGTGGGTTAACACTGCTGCCTCACAGTGACACGGTGACACAGTGGGTTAACACTGCTGACTCACAGTGACACGGTGACACAGTGGGTTAACACTGCTGTCTCACAGTGACACGGTGACACAGTGGGTTATCTCTGCTGCCTCACAGTGACACGGTGACACAGTGGGTTAACACTGCTGCCTCACAGTGACACGGTGACACAGTGGGTTAACACTGCTGACTCACAGTGACACAGTGACACAGTGGGTTAACACTGCTGCCTCACAGTGACACGGTGACACAGTGGGTTAACACTGCTGACTCACAGTGACACGGTGACACAGTGGGTTAACTCTGCTGCCTCACAGTGACACGGTGACACAGTGGGTTAACACTGCTGCCTCACAGTGACAC
This sequence comes from Mustelus asterias, assembly GCF_964213995.1. Classification (NCBI taxonomy): domain Eukaryota; kingdom Metazoa; phylum Chordata; class Chondrichthyes; order Carcharhiniformes; family Triakidae; genus Mustelus; species Mustelus asterias. Next base: position 211,161 of record NW_027590413.1, read on the forward strand.
GGTGACACAGTGGGTTAACACTGCTGCCTCACAGTGACACGGTGACACAGTGGGTTAACACTGCTGTCTCACAGCGACACGGTGACACAGTGGGTTAACACTGCTGCCTCACAGTGACACGGTGACACAGTGGGTTAACACTGCTCCCTCACAGTGACACAGTGGCACAGTGGGTTTTCACTGCTGTCTCACAGTGACACGGTGACACAGTGGGTTAACACTGCTGTCTCACAGTGACACGATGACACAGTGGGTTAACACTGCTGTCTCACAGTGACACGGTGACACAGTGGGTTAACTCTGCTGCCTCACAGTGACACGGTGACACAGTGGGTTAACACTGCTGTCTCACAGTGACACGATGACACAGTGGGTTAACACTGCTGCCTCACAGTGACACGGTGACACAGTGGGTTAACACTGCTGTCTCACAGTGACACGGTGACACAGTGGGTTAACACTGCTGCCTCACAGTGACACGGTGACACAGTGGGTTAACACTGCTGTCTCACAGTGACACGGTGACACAGTGGGTTAACACTGCTGTCTCACAGCGACACGGTGACACAGTGGGTTAACACTGCTGCCTCACAGTGACACGTTGCACAGTGGGTTAACAGTGCTGCCTCACAGTGACACGGTGACACAGTGGGTTAACACTGCTGTCTCACAGCGACACGGTGACACAGTGGGTTAACACTGCTGCCTCACAGTGACACGGTGACACAGTGGGTTAACACTGCTGTCTCACAGTGACACGGTGACACAGTGGGTTAACACTGCTGCCTCACAGTGACACGGTGACACAGTGGGTTAACACTGCTGTCTCACAGCGACACGGTGACACAGTGGGTTAACACTGCTCTCTCACAGTGACACGGTGACACAGTGGGTTAACACTGCTGTCTCACAGTGACACAGTGGCACAGTGGGTTAACACTGCTCCCTCAAAGTGACACGGTGACACAGTGGGTTAACACTGCTGCCTCACAGTGACACGGTGACACAGTGGGTTAACACTGCTGCCTCACAGTGACACAGTGGCACAGTGGGTTTTCACTGCTGTCTCACAGTGACACGGTGACACAGTGGGTTAACACTGCTGTCTCACAGTGACACAGTGGCACAGTGGGTTAACACTGCTCCCTCACAGTGACACGGTGACACAGTGGGTTAACACTGCTGCCTCACAGTGACACGGTGACACAGTGGGTTAACACTGCTGCCTCACAGCGACACGGTGACACAGTGGGTTAACACTGCTGCCTCACAGTGACACAGTGGCACAGTGGGTTTTCACTGCTGTCTCACAGTGACACGGTGACACAGTGGGTTAACACTGCTCCCTCACAGTGACACGGTGACACAGTGGGTTAACACTGCTGCCTCACAGTGACACGGTGACACAGTGGGTTAACACTGCTGTCTCACAGCGACACGGTGACACAGTGGGTTAACACTGCTGCCTCACAGTGACACGGTGACACAGTGGGTTAACACTGCTGCCTCACAGTGACACGGTGACACAGTGGGTTAACACTGCTGCCTCACAGTGACACGGTGACACAGTGGGTTAACACTGCTGCCTCACAGTGACACGGTGACACGGTGGGTTAACACTGCTGCCTCAGAGTGACACGGTGACACAGTGGGTTAACACTGCTGCCTCACAGCGACACGGTGACACAGTGGGTTAACACTGCTGTCTCACTGTGACACGGTGACACAGTGGGTTAACACTGCTGTCTCACAGTGACACGGTGACACAGTGGGTTAACACTGCTGTCTCACAGTGACACGGTGACACAGTGGGTTAACACTGCTGCCTCACAGTGACACGGTGACACGGTGGGTTAACACTGCTGTCTCACAGCGACACGGTGACACAGTGGGTTAACACTGCTGCCTCACAGTGACACGGTGACACAGTGGGTTAACACTGCTCCCTCACAGTGACACAGTGGGTTAACACTGCTGTCTCACAGTGACACGGTGACACAGTGGGTTAACACTGATGCCTCACAGTGACACAGTGGGTTAACACTGCTGCCTCACAGTGACACGGTGACACAGTGGGTTAACACTGCTGTCTCACAGCGACACGGTGACACAGTGGGTTAACACTGCTGTCTCACAGTGACACGGTGACACAGTGGGTTAACACTGCTGCCTCACAGTGAGACAGTGGGTTAACACTGCTGCCTCACAGTGACACGGTGACACAGTGGGTTAACACTGCTGCCTCACAGTGACACGGTGACACAGTGGGTTAACACTGCTGCCTCACAGTGACACAGTGACACAGTGGGTTAACACTGCTGCCTCACAGTGACACGGTGACACAGTGGGTTAACACTGCTGCCTCACAGTGACACAGTGGGTTAACACTGCTGCCTCACAGTGACACAGTGACACAGTGGTTAACACTGCTGCCTCACAGTGACACGGTGACACGGTGGGTTAACACTGCTGCCTCAGAGTGACACGGTGACACAGTGGGTTAACACTGCTGTCTCACAGTGACACGGTGACACAGTGGGTTAACACTGCTGCCTCACAGTGACACGGTGACACGGTGGGTTAACACTGCTGCCTCAGAGTGACACGGTGACACAGTGGGTTAACACTGCTGCCTCACAGTGACACGGTGACACAGTGGGTGAACACTGCTGCCTCACAGTGACACGGTGGCACAGTGGGTTAACGCTGCTGCCTCACAGTGACACGGTGACACAGTGGGTTAACACTGCTGCCTCACAGCGACACGGTGACACAGTGGGTTAACACTGCTGTCTCACAGTGACACGGTGACACAGTGGGTTAACACTGCTGCCTCACAGTGACACAGTGGGTTAACACTGCTGCCTCACAGCGACACGGTGACACAGTGGGTTAGCACTGCTGCCTCACAGTGACACGGTGACACAGTGGGTTAACACTGCTGTCTCACAGTGACACGGTGACACAGTGGGTTAACACTGCTGCCTCACAGTGACACGGTGACACAGTGGGTTAACACTGCTGCCTCACAGTGACACGGTGACACAGTGGGTTCACACTGCTGTCTCACAGCGACACGGTGACACAGTGGGTTAACACTGCTGCCTCACAGCGACACGGTGACACAGTGGGTTAACACTGCTGCCTCACAGTGACACGGTGACACAGTGGGTTAACACTGCTGTCTCACAGTGACACGGTGACACAGTGGGTTAACACTGCTGTCTCACAGTGACACGGTGACACAGTGGGTGAACACTGCTGCCTCACAGTGACACGGTGACACAGTGGGTTAACACTGCTGCCTCACAGTGACACGGTGACACAGTGGGTTAACACTGCTGCCTCACAGCGACACGGTGACACAGTGGGTTAACACTGCTGCCTCACAGCGACACGGTGACACCGTGGGTTAACACTGCTGTCTCACAGTGACACGGTGACACAGTGGGTTAACACTGCTGCCTCACAGTGACACGGTGACACAGTGCGTTAACACTGCTGCCTCACAGTGACACGGTGACACAGTGGGTTAACACTGCTGCCTCACAGTGACACGGTGACACAGTGGGTTAACACTGCTGCCTCACAGTGACACGGTGACACAGTGGGTTAACACTGCTGCCTCACAGCGACACGATGACACAGTGGGTTAACACTGCTGCCTCACAGTGACACGGTGACACAGTGGGTTAACACTGCTGTCTCACAGTGACACGGTGACACAGTGGGTTAACACTGCTGTCTCACAGTGACACGGTGACACAGTGGGTTAACACTGCTGTCTCACAGTGACACGGTGACACAGTGGGTTAACACTGCTGTCTCACAGCGACACGGTGACACAGTGGGTTAACACTGCTGTCTCACAGTGACACGGTGACACAGTGGGTTAACACTGCTGCCTCACAGTGACACGGTGACACAGTGGGTTAACACTGCTGTCTCACAGCGACACGTTGACACAGTGGGTTAACTCTGCTGTCTCACAGTGACACGGTGACACAGTGGGTTAACACTGCTGCCTCACAGTGACACGGTGACACAGTGGTTTAACACTGCTGTCTCACAGTGACACGGTGACACAGTGGGTTAACACTGCTGCCTCACAGTGACACGGTGACACAGTGGGTTAACACTGCTGCCTCACAGTGACACGGTGACACAGTGGGTTAACACTGCTGTCTCACAGTGACACAGTGGGTTAACACTGCTGTCTCACAGTGACACGGTGACACAGTGGTTTAACACTGCTGTCTCACAGTGACACGGTGACACAGTGGGTTAATACTGCTGCCTCACAGTGACACGGTGACACAGTGGGTTAACACTGCTGCCTCACAGTGACACGGTGACACAGTGGGTAAACACTGCTCCCTCACAGTGACACGGTGACACAGTGGGTTAACACTGCTGCCTCACAGTGACACGGTGACACAGTGGGTTAACACTGCTGCCTCACAGCGACACGGTGACACAGTGGTTAACACTGCTGCCTCACAGTGACACGGTGACACAGTGGGTAAACACTGCTCCCTCACATTGACACGGTGACACAGTGGGTTAACACTGCTGCCTCACAGTGACACGGTGACACAGTGGGTTAACACTGCTGCCTCACAGTGACACGGTGACACAGTGGGTTAACACTGCTGTCTCACAGCGACACGGTGACACAGTGGTTAACACTGCTGCCTCACAGTGACACGGTGACACAGTGGGTAAACACTGCTCCCTCACAGTGACACGGTGACACAGTGGGTTAACACTGCTGCTTCACAGTGACACTGGGTTAACACTGCTGTCTCACAGTGACACGGTGACACAGTGGGTTAACACTGCTGCCTCACAGTGACACGGTGACACAGTGGGTTAACACTGCTGCCTCACAGTGACACGGTGACACAGTGGGTTAACACAGCTGCCTCACAGTGACACGGTGACACAGTGGGTTAACACTGCTGTCTCACAGTGACACGGTGACACAGTGGGTTAACACTGCTGCCTCACAGTGACACGGTGACACAGAGGGTTAACACTGCTGCCTCACAGTGACACGGTGACACAGTGGGTTAACACTGCTGCCTCACAGCGACACGGTGACACAGTGGGTTAACACTGCTGCCTCACAGTGACACGGTGACACAGTGGGTAAACACTGCTCCCTCACAGTGACACGGTGACACAGTGGGTTAACACTGCTGCTTCACAGTGACACTGGGTTAACACTGCTGTCTCACAGTGACACGGTGACACAGTGGGTTAACACTGCTGCCTCACAATGACACGGTGACACAGTGGGTTAACACTGCTGCCTCACGGTGACACAGTGGGTTAACACTGCTGTCTCACAGTGACACGGTGACACAGTGGGTTAACACTGCTGCCTCACAGTGACACGGTGACACAGTGGGTTAACACTGCTGCCTCACAGTGACACGGTGACACAGTGGTTAACACTGCTCCCTCACAGTGACACGGTGACACAGTGGGTTAACACTGCTGCCTCACAGTGACACGGTGACACAGTGGGTTAACACTGCTGCCTCACAGTGACACGGTGACACAGTGGGTTAACACTGCTGCCTCACAGTGACACGGTGACACAGTGGGTTAACACTGCTGTCTCACAGTGACACGGTGACACAGTGGGTTAACACTGCTGCCTCACAGCGACACGGTGACACAGTGGGTTAACACTGCTGCCTCACAGTGACACGGTGACACAGTGGGTTCACACTGCTGCCTCACAGTGACACGGTGACACAGTGGGTTAACACTGCTGCCTTACAGTGACACGGTGACACAGTGGGTTCACACTGCTGCCTCACAGCGACACGGTGACACAGTGGGTTAACACTGCTGCCTTACAGTGACACGGTGACACAGTGGGTTAACACTGCTGCCTCACAGTGACACGGTGACACAGTGGGTAAACACTGCTCCCTCACAGTGACACGGTGACACAGTGGGTTAACACTGCTGCTTCACAGTGACACTGGGTTAACACTGCTGTCTCACAGTGACACGGTGACACAGTGGGTTAACACTGCTGCCTCACAGTGACACGGTGACACAGTGGGTTAACACTGCTGCCTCACGGTGACACAGTGGGTTAACACTGCTGTCTCACAGTGACACGGTGACACAGTGGGTTAACACTGCTGCCTCACAGTGACACGGTGACACAGTGGGTTAACACTGCTGCCTCACAGTGACACGGTGACACAGTGGTTAACACTGCTCCCTCACAGTGACACGGTGACACAGTGGGTTAACACTGCTGCCTCACAGTGACACGGTGACACAGTGGGTTAACACTGCTGCCTCACAGTGACACGGTGACACAGTGGGTTAACACTGCTGCCTCACAGTGACACGGTGACACAGTGGGTTAACACTGCTGCCTCACAGTGACACGGTGACACAGTGGGTTCACACTGCTGCCTCACAGTGACACGGTGACACAGTGGGTTAACACTGCTGTCTCACAGTGACACGGTGACACAGTGGGTTAACACTGCTCCCTCACAGTGACACGGTGGCACAGTGGGTTAACACTGCTGCCTCACAGCGACACGGTGACACAGTGGGTTAACACTGCTGTCTCACAGTGACACGGTGGCACAGTGGGTTAACACTGCTGCCTCACAGTGACACGGTGACACAGTGGGTTAACACTGCTGCCTCATAGTGACACGGTGACACAGTGGGTTAACACTGCTGTCTCACAGTGACACGGTGACACAGTGGGTTAACACTGCTGCCTCACAGTGACACGGTGACACAGTGGGTTAACACTGCTGTCTCACAGTGACACAGTGACACAGTGGGTTAACACTGCTCCCTCACAGTGACACGGTGGCACAGTGGGTTAACACTGCTGACTCACAGTGACACAGTGGCACAGTGGGTTAACACTGCTGCCTCACAGCGACACGGTGACACAGTGGGTTAACACTGCTGCCTCACAGCGACACGGTGACACAGTGGGTTAACACTGCTGCCTCACAGTGACACGGTGACACAGTGGGTTAACACTGCTCCCTCACAGTGACAGAGTGACACAGTGGGTTAACACTGCTGACTCACAGTGACACAGTGACACAGTGGGTTAACACTGCTGCCTCACAGTGACACGGTGACACAGTGAGTTAACACTGCTGTCTCACAGTGACACGGTGACACAGTGGGTTAACACTGCTGTCTCACAGCGACACAGTGACACAGTGGGTTAACACTGCTGTCTCACAGTGACACGGTGACACAGTGGGTTAACACTGCTGACTCACAGCGACACGGTGACACAGTGGGTTAACACTGCTGACTCACAGTGACACAGTGACACAGTGGGTTAACACTGCTGCCTCACAGTGACACGGTGACACAGTGGGTTAACACTGCTGACTCACAGTGACACGGTGACACAGTGGGTTAACACTGCTGTCTCACAGTGACACGGTGACACAGTGGGTTATCTCTGCTGCCTCACAGTGACACGGTGACACAGTGGGTTAACACTGCTGCCTCACAGTGACACGGTGACACAGTGGGTTAACACTGCTGACTCACAGTGACACAGTGACACAGTGGGTTAACACTGCTGCCTCACAGTGACACGGTGACACAGTGGGTTAACACTGCTGACTCACAGTGACACGGTGACACAGTGGGTTAACTCTGCTGCCTCACAGTGACACGGTGACACAGTGGGTTAACACTGCTGCCTCACAGTGACACGGTGACACAGTGGGTTAACACTGCTGCCTCACAGTGACACGGTGACACAGTGGGTTAACACTGCTGTCTCACAGCGACACGGTGACACAGTGGGTTAACACTGCTGCCTCACAGTGACACGGTGACACAGTGGGTTAACACTGCTCCCTCACAGTGACACAGTGGCACAGTGGGTTTTCACTGCTGTCTCACAGTGACACGGTGACACAGTGGGTTAACACTGCTGTCTCACAGTGACACGATGGCACAGTGGGTTAACACTGCTGTCTCACAGTGACACGGTGACACAGTGGGTTAACTCTGCTGCCTCACAGTGACACGGTGACACAGTGGGTTAACACTGCTGTCTCACAGTGACACGATGACACAGTGGGTTAACACTGCTGCCTCACAGTGACACGGTGACACAGTGGGTTAACACTGCTGTCTCACAGTGACACGGTGACACAGTGGGTTAACACTGCTGCCTCACAGTGACACGGTGACACAGTGGGTTAACACTGCTGTCTCACAGTGACACGGTGACACAGTGGGTTAACACTGCTGTCTCACAGCGACACGGTGACACAGTGGGTTAACACTGCTGCCTCACAGTGACACGTTGCACAGTGGGTTAACAGTGCTGCCTCACAGTGACACGGTGACACAGTGGGTTAACACTGCTGTCTCACAGCGACACGGTGACACAGTGGGTTAACACTGCTGTCTCACAGCGACACGGTGACACAGTGGGTTAACACTGCTCTCTCACAGTGACACGGTGACACAGTGGGTTAACCCTGCTGTCTCACAGTGACACAGTGGCACAGTGGGTTAACACTGCTCCCTCACAGTGACACGGTGACACAGTGGGTTAACACTGCTGCCTCACAGTGACACGGTGACACAGTGGGTTAACACTGCTGCCTCACAGTGACACAGTGGCACAGTGGGTTTTCACTGCTGTCTCACAGTGACACGGTGACACAGTGGGTTAACACTGCTGTCTCACAGTGACACAGTGGCACAGTGGGTTAACACTGCTCCCTCACAGTGACACGGTGACACAGTGGGTTAACACTGCTGCCTCACAGTGACACGGTGACACAGTGGGTTAACACTGCTGCCTCACAGCGACACGGTGACACAGTGGGTTAACACTGCTGCCTCACAGTGACACAGTGGCACAGTGGGTTTTCACTGCTGTCTCACAGTGACACGGTGACACAGTGGGTTAACACTGCTCCCTCACAGTGACACGGTGACACAGTGGGTTAACACTGCTGCCTCACAGTGACACGGTGACACAGTGGGTTAACACTGCTGTCTCACAGCGACACGGTGACACAGTGGGTTAACACTGCTGCCTCACAGTGACACGGTGACACAGTGGGTTAACACTGCTGCCTCACAGTGACACGGTGACACAGTGGGTTAACACTGCTGCCTCACAGTGACACGGTGACACGGTGGGTTAACACTGCTGCCTCAGAGTGACACGGTGACACAGTGGGTTAACACTGCTGCCTCACAGCGACACGGTGACACAGTGGGTTAACACTGCTGTCTCACTGTGACACGGTGACACAGTGGGTTAACACTGCTGTCTCACAGTGACACGGTGACACAGTGGGTTAACACTGCTGTCTCACAGTGACACGGTGACACAGTGGGTTAACACTGCTGCCTCACAGTGACACGGTGACACGGTGGGTTAACACTGCTGTCTCACAGCGACACGGTGACACAGTGGGTTAACACTGCTGCCTCACAGTGACACGGTGACACAGTGGGTTAACACTGCTCCCTCACAGTGACCCAGTGGGTTAACACTGCTGTCTCACAGTGACACGGTGACACAGTGGGTTAACACTGATGCCTCACAGTGACACAGTGGGTTAACACTGCTGCCTCACAGTGACACGGTGACACAGTGGGTTAACACTGCTGTCTCACAGCGACACGGTGACACAGTGGGTTAACACTGCTGTCTCACAGTGACACGGTGACACAGTGGGTTAACACTGCTGCCTCACAGTGAGACAGTGGGTTAACACTGCTGCCTCACAGTGACACGGTGACACAGTGGGTTAACACTGCTGCCTCACAGTGACACGGTGACACAGTGGGTTAACACTGCTGCCTCACAGTGACACAGTGACACAGTGGGTTAACACTGCTGCCTCACAGTGACACGGTGACACAGTGGGTTAACACTGCTGCCTCACAGTGACACAGTGACACAGTGGGTTAACACTGCTGCCTCACAGTGACACAGTGACACAGTGGTTAACACTGCTGCCTCACAGTGACACGGTGACACGGTGGGTTAACACTGCTGCCTCAGAGTGACACGGTGACACAGTGGGTTAACACTGCTGCCTCACAGTGACACGGTGACACAGTGGGTTAACACTGCTGTCTCACAGTGACACGGTGACACAGTGGGTTAACACTGCTGCCTCACAGTGACACGGTGACACGGTGGGTTAACACTGCTGCCTCAGAGTGACACGGTGACACAGTGGGTTAACACTGCTGCCTCACAGTGACACGGTGACACAGTGGGTGAACACTGCTGCCTCACAGTGACACGGTGGCACAGTGGGTTAACGCTGCTGCCTCACAGTGACACGGTGACACAGTGGGTTAACACTGCTGCCTCACAGCGACACGGTGACACAGTGGGTTAACACTGCTGTCTCACAGTGACACGGTGACACAGTGGGTTAACACTGCTGCCTCACAGTGACACAGTGGGTTAACACTGCTGCCTCACAGCGACACGGTGACACAGTGGGTTAGCACTGCTGCCTCACAGTGACACGGTGACACAGTGGGTTAACACTGCTGTCTCACAGTGACACGGTGACACAGTGGGTTAACACTGCTGCCTCACAGTGACACGGTGACACAGTGGGTTAACACTGCTGCCTCACAGTGACACGGTGACACAGTGGGTTCACACTGCTGTCTCACAGCGACACGGTGACACAGTGGGTTAACACTGCTGCCTCACAGCGACACGGTGACACAGTGGGTTAACACTGCTGCCTCACAGTGACACGGTGACACAGTGGGTTAACACTGCTGTCTCACAGTGACACGGTGACACAGTGGGTTAACACTGCTGTCTCACAGTGACACGGTGACACAGTGGGTGAACACTGCTGCCTCACAGTGACACGGTGACACAGTGGGTTAACACTGCTGCCTCACAGTGACACGGTGACACAGTGGGTTAACACTGCTGCCTCACAGCGACACGGTGACACAGTGGGTTAACACTGCTGCCTCACAGTGACACGGTGACACAGTGGGTTAACACTGCTGTCTCACAGTGACACGGTGACACAGTGGGTTAACACTGCTGTCTCACAGTGACACGGTGACACAGTGGGTTAACACTGCTCCCTCATCATGACATGGCGACACAGTGGGTTAACACTGCTCCCTCACAGTGACACGGTGACACAGTGGGTTAACACTGCTACCTCACAGTGACACGGTGACACAGTGGGTTAACGCTGCTGCCTCACAGTGACACGGTGACACAGTGGGTTAACACTGCTGTCTCACAGTGACACGGTGACACAGTGGGTTAACACTGCTGTCTCACAGTGACACGGTGACACAGTGGGTTAACAATGCTGTCTCACAGTGACACGGTAGCACAGTGGGTTAACACTGCTGCCTCACAGCGACACGGTGACACAGTGGGTTAACACTGCTGCCTCACAGCGACACGGTGACACAGTGGGTTAACACTGCTGCCTCACAGCGACACGGTGACACAGTGGGTTAACACTGCTGTCTCACAGTGACACGGTGACACAGTGGGTTAACACTGCTGCCTCACAGTGACACGGTGACACAGTGGGTTAACACTGCTGTCTCACAGTGACACGGTGACACAGTGGGTTAACACTGCTCCCTCATCATGACATGGTGACACAGTGGGTTAACACTGCTGCCTCACAGTGACACGGTGACACAGTGGGTTAACACTGCTGTCTCACAGTGACACGGTGACACAGTGGGTTAACACTGCTGTCTCACAGTGACACGGTGACACAGTGGGTTAACACTGCTGCCTCACAGCGACACGGTGACACAGTGGGTTAACACTGCTGCCTCACAGCGACACGGTGACACAGTGGGTTAACACTGCTGCCTCACAGCGACACGATGACACAGTGGGTTAACACTGTTGCCTCACAGTGACACGGTGACACAGTGGGTTAACACTGCTGCCTCACAGTGACACGGTGACACAGTGGGTTAACACTGCTGCTTCACAGTGACACGGTGACACAGTGGGTTAACACTGCTCCCTCATCATGACATGGTGACACAGTGGGTTAACACTGCTGCCTCACAGTGACACGGTGACACAGTGGGTTAACACAGCTGTCTCACAGTGACACGGTGACACAGTGGGTTAACACAGCTGTCTCACAGTGACACGGTGACACAGTGTGTTAACACTGCTGCCTCACAGTGACACGGTGACACAGTGGGTTAACACTGCTGTCTCACAGTGACACGGTGACACAGTGGGTTAACACTGCTGCCTCACAGCGACACGGTGACACAGTGGGTTAACACTGCTGCCTCACAGTGACACGGTGACACAGTGGGTTAACACTGCTACCTCACAGTGACATGGTGACACAGTGGGTTAACACTGCTGCCTCACAGTGACACGGTGCCACAGTGGGTTAACACTGCTGCCTCACAGTGACACGGTGACACAGTGGGTTAACACTGCTGTCTCACAGTGACACAGTGGGTTAACACTGCTGTCTCACAGTGACACGGTGACACAGTGGGTTAACACTGCTGTCTCACAGTGACACGGTGACACAGTGGTTAACACTGCTGCCTCACAGTGACACGGTGACACAGTGGGTTAACACTGCTCCCTCACAGTGACACGGTGACACAGTGGGTTAACACTGCTGCCTCACAGTGACACGGTGACACAGTGGGTTAACACTGCTGTCTCACAGTGACACGGTTACACAGTGGGTTAACACTGCTGTCTCACAGTGACACGGTGACACAATGGGTTAACACTGCTGTCTCACAGTGACACAGTGACACAGTGGTTAACACTGCTGCCTCACATTGACACGGTGGCACAGTGGGTTAACACTGCTCCCTCATCATGACATGGTGACACAGTGGGTTAACACTGCTGCCTCACAGTGACACGGTGACACAGTGGGTTAACACTGCTGTCTCACAGTGACACGGTGACACAGTGGGTTAACACTGCTCCCTCATCATGACATGGTGACACAGTGGGTTAACACTGCTGCCTCACAGTGACACGGTGACACAGTGGGTTAACACTGCTCCCTCATCATGACATGGTGGCACAGTGGGTTAACACTGCTGTCTCACAGTGACACGGTGACACAGTGGGTTAACACTGCTCCCTCATCATGACATGGTGACACAGTGGGTTAACACTGCTCCCTCACAGTGACACGGTGACACAGTGGGTTAACACTGCTGCCTCACAGCGACACGGTGACACAGTGAGTTAACACTGCTCCCTCACAGTGACACGGTGACACAGTGGGTTAACACTGCTGCCTCACAGCGACACGGTGACACAGTGGGTTAACACTGCTGTCTCACAGTGACACGGTGACACAGTGGGTTAACACTGCTGCCTCACAGTGACACGGTGACACAGTGGGTTAACACTGCTGCCTCACAGTGACACGGTGACACAGTGGGTTCACACTGCTGCCTCACAGTGACACGGTGACACAGTGGGTTAACACTGCTGCCTCACAGCGACATGGTGACACAGTGGGTTAACACTGCTGCCTCACAGCGACACGGTGACACAGTGGGTTAACACTGCTCTCTCACAGTGACACGGTGACACAGTGGGTTAACACTGCTGCCTCACAGTGACACGGTGACACAGTGGGTTAACACTGCTGTCTCACAGTGACACAGTGGGTTAACACTGCTGCCTCACAGTGACACGGTGACACAGTGGGTTAACACTGCTGCCTCACAGTGACACAGTGACACAGTGGTTAACACTGCTGCCTCACATTGACACGGTGGCACTGTGGGTTAACTCTGCTGCCTCACATTGACACGGTGACGCAGTGGGTTAACACTGCTGTCTCACAGTGACACGGTGACACAGTGGGTTAACACTGCTGCCTCACAGTGACACGGTGACACAGTGGTTAACACTGCTGCCTCACATTGACACGGTGGCACAGTGGGTTAACACTGCTGCCTCACAGTGACACGGTGACACAGTGGGTTAACACTGCTGTCTCACAGTGACACGGTGACACAGTGGGTTAACACTGCTCCCTCACAGTGACACGGTGACACAGTGGGTTAACACTGCTGTCTCACAGTGACACGGTGACACAGTGGGTTAACACTGCTGCCTCACAGTGACACGGTGACACAGTGGGTTAACACTGCTGCCTCACAGTGACACGGTGACACAGTGGGTTAACACTGCTGCCTCACAGCGACACGGTGACACAGTGGGTTAACACTGCTGTCTCACAGTGACACGGTGGGTTAACACTGCTGTCTCACAGTGACACGGTGACACAGTGGTTAACACTGCTGCCTCACGGTGGCACAGTGGGTTAACACTGCTGTCTCACAGTGACACGGTGACACAGTGGGTTAACACTGCTGTCTCACAGCGACACGGTGACACAGTGGGTTAACACTGCTGTCTCACAGTGACACGGTGACACAGTGGGTTAACACTGCTGTCTCACAGTGACACGGTGACACAGTGGGTTAACACTGCTGTCTCACAGCGACACAGTGACACAGTGGGTTAACACTGCTGCCTCACAGTGACACGGTGACACAGTGGGTTAACACTGCTGTCTCACAGCGACACAGTGACACAGTGGGTTAACACTGCTGCCTCACAGCGACACGGTGGCACAGTGGGTTAACACTGCTGCCTCACAGTGACACGGTGACACAGTGGGTTAACACTGCTGTCTCACAGTGACACGGTGACACAGTGGGTTAACACTGCTGCCTCACAGTGACACAGTGGGTTAACACTGCTGCCTCACAGTGACACGGTGACACAGTGGGTTAACACTGCTGCCTCACAGTGACACGGTGACACAGTGGGTTAACACTGCTGCCTCACAGTGACACGGTGACACAGTGGGTTAACACTGCTGCCTCACAGCGACACGGTGACACAGTGGGTTAACACTGCTGCCTCACAGTGACACGGTGACACAGTGGGTTAACACTGCTGCCTCACAGTGACACGGTGACACAGTGGGTTAACACTGCTGCCTCACAGTGACACGGTGACACAGTGGGTTAAAACTGCTGTCTCACAGTGACACGGTGACACAGTGGGTTAAAACTGCTGTCTCACAGTGACACGGTGACACAGTGGGTTAACACTGCTGCCTCACAGTGACACGGTGACACTGTGGGTTAACACTGCTGCCTCACAGTGACACGGTGACACAGTGGGTTAACACTGCTCTCTCACAGTGACACGGTAGCACAGTGGGTTAACACTGCTGCCTCACAGTGACACGGTGACACAGTGGGTTAACACTGCTGTCTCACAGTGACACGGTGACACAGTGGGTTAACACTGCTGCCTCACAGTGACACGGTGGCACAGTGGGTTAACACTGCTGCCTCACAGTGACACGGTGACACAGTGGGTTAACACTGCTCCCTCATCATGACATGGTGACACAGTGGGTTAACACTGCTGCCTCACAGTGACACGGTGACACAGTGGGTTAACACTGCTGTCTCACAGTGACACGGTGACACAGTGGGTTAACACTGCTGTCTCACAGTGACACGGTGACACAGTGGGTTAACACTGCTGTCTCACAGTGACACGGTGACACAGTGGGTTAACACTGATGTCTCACAGCGACACAGTGACACAGTGGGTTAACACTGCTGCCTCACAGTGACACGGTGACACAGTGGGTTAACACTGCTGTCTCACAGCGACACAGTGACACAGTGGGTTAACACTGCTGCCTCACAGCGACACAGTGACACAGTGGGTTAACACTGCTGCCTCACAGCGACACGGTGGCACAGTGGGTTAACACTGCTGTCTCACAGTGACACGGTGACACAGTGGGTTAACACTGCTGTCTCACAGCGACACGGTGACACAGTGGGTTAACACTGCTGCCTCACAGTGACACGGTGACACAGTGGGTTAACAGTGCTGTCTCACAGTGACACGGTGACACAGTGGGTTAACACTGCTGCCTCACAGTGACACGGTGACACAGTGGGTTAACACTGCTGCCTCACAGTGACACAGTGGGTTAACACTGCTGCCTCACAGTGACACGGTGACACAGTGGGTTAACACTGCTGCCTCACAGTGACACGGTGACACAGTGGGTTAACACTGCTGCCTCACAGTGACACGGTGACACAGTGGGTTAACACTGCTGCCTCACAGCGACACGGTGACACAGTGGGTTAACACTGCTGCCTCACAGTGACACGGTGACACAGTGGGTTAACACTGCTGCCTCACAGTGACACGGTGACACAGTGGGTTAACACTGCTGTCTCACAGTGACACGGTGACACAGTGGGTTAACACTGCTGTCTCACAGCGACACAGTGACACAGTGGGTTAACACTGCTGTATCACAGTGACACGGTGACACAGTGGGTTAACACTGCTGTCTCACAGTGACACGGTGACACAGTGGGTTAACACTGCTGTCTCACAGTGACACGGTGACACAGTGGGTTAACACTGCTGTCTCACAGTGACACGGTGACACAGTGGGTTAACACTGCTCCCACACAGTGACACGGTGACACAGTGGGTTAACACTGCTGCCTCACAGTGACACGAAGACACAGTGGGTTAACACTGCTGCCTCACAGTGACACGGTGACGCAGTGGGTAAACACTGCTGTCTCACAGTGACACGGTGACACAGTGGGTTAACACTGCTGCCTCACAGTGACACAGTGGCACAGTGGGTTAACACTGCTGCCTCACAGTGACACAGTGGCACAGTGGGTTAACACTGCTCCCTCACAGCGCCAGTGTATTGCGTTCGATTCTCGGCTTTGGTCACTGTCTGTGTGGAGTTTTCACGTTCTCCCCGTGTCTGCAGGGGTTTCCTCCGGGTGCAGCGTATAATGTGACCTCAGTATTGTAATTTTGGAATTCTGCAATCACCCTGCGTACACAAAGATCACCAAAATAGTGGGATTTTTAAAATTCAGCTTCCTCACAGTGGATCTTTCTCTCTCTCAGTTTCTGCAGGATTGCTGTAATGTCGAAAATGACAGCAGGCATATAGGTTGCAAATATTTTATTTTTGAGTAAATGTTTACAGACATCGACAGGCAGAGAGAATGAGGCAGAGAGAAAGAGAATGTGACAGACAGAGATAGAATCAGACTGAGAGAGAGACTGAGACTGACAGAGAATCAGACTGAGAGAGAGACTGAGACTGACAGAGAATCAGACTGAGAGAGAGACTGAGACTGACAGAGAATCAGACTGAGAGAGAGACTGAGACTGACAGAGAATCAGACTGAGAGAGAGACTGAGACTGACAGAGAATCAGACTGAGAGAGAGACTGAGACTGACAGAGAATCGGACTGAGAGAGAGACTGAGACTGACAGAGAATCAGACTGAGAGAGAGACTGAGACTGACAGAGAATCAGACTGAGAGAGAGACTGAGACTGACAGAGAATCAGACTGAGAGAGAGACTGAGACTGACAGAGAATCAGACTGAGAGAGAGACTGAGACTGACAGAGAATCAGACTGAGAGAGAGACTGAGACTGACAGAGAATCAGACTGAGAGAGAGACTGAGACTGACAGAGAATCAGTCTGAGAGAGAGACTGAGACTGACAGAGAATCAGACTGAGAGAGAGACTGAGACTGACAGAGAATCAGACTGAGAGAGAGAGACTGAGACTGACAGAGAATCAGACTGAGAGAGAGACTGAGACTGACAGAGAATCAGACTGAGAGAGAGACTGAGACTGACAGAGAATCAGACTGAGAGAGAGACTGAGACTGACAGAGAATCAGACTGAGAGAGAGACTGAGACTGACAGAGAATCAGACTGAGAGAGAGACTGAGACTGACAGAGAATCAGACTGAGAGAGAGACTGAGACTGACAGAGAATCAGTCTGAGAGAGAGACTGAGACTGACAGAGAATCAGACTGAGAGAGAGACTGAGACTGACAGAGAATCAGACTGAGAGAGAGAGACTGAGACTGACAGAGAATCAGACTGAGAGAGAGACTGAGACTGACAGAGAATCAGACTGAGAGAGAGACTGAGACTGACAGAGAATCAGACTGAGAGAGAGACTGAGACTGACAGAGAATCAGACTGAGAGAGAGACTGAGACTGACAGAGAATCAGTCTGAGAGAGACTGAGACTGACAGAGAATCAGACTGAGAGAGAGAGTGAGACTGACAGAGAATCAGACTGAGAGAGAGACTGAGACTGACAGAGAATCAGACTGAGAGAGAGACTGAGACTGACAGAGAATCAGACTGAGAGAGAGACTGAGACTGACAGAGAATCAGACTGAGAGAGAGACTGAGACTGACAGAGAATCAGACTGAGAGAGAGACTGAGACTGACAGAGAATCAGACTGAGAGAGAGACTGAGACTGACAGAGAATCAGACTGAGAGAGCGTGGGAAAAAGAGACTGAGACACGATCCCAACACGACCCTCAGAATTAAAATGGAGGGTGTGTCCCTCATTGACGCCCCCTCCCACTAACAGCCTCAGTTTAACCCACCACATCCAGCTGTTTCCACATCCGCCTCGTTTCTCCTCTCCCTCTCTCTCTCTCTCCACCTGTTTCTGCTGCATTTGTTGTCATGTTGGAATCTGTGAAGAAACCACATTTCCACCACTGTTTTCACAATCTCTCTCTCTGTCACCTTTCCTTCATCTCCTTCAATCACAAAGATACACAAAGGGACGCAGAGAGAGAGCGAGAGAGCGAGTGAAACCCTCAATAACATCCCAAAACAAGAATTAAAGAGGCTGCTACAGTTTTTATTGAATCATTCATCCCATCCAATTTAGCACAGACACTGTTTGGGGATGAAGCAAATGGAGGAGGCTTCCTGAGGGCCCTGTGAGATTAGGGCTTGAATTGAGGCCTAGTCACAGAGGCTGCATTAAACCTTGGGGCAAAGAGCAGGAATCGTTCCACTCCAGTGAAACACAACAATCCTGAAAGCTGGAGTGACAGAGGCAGTGATATTAAATCCCTGTCCCGACCCCCTGCCCCTGGCCATTCTCCAATTCACACCACCCCATCTAAAAACACAATCCGGACTCTGGAATTGGGAACAAGCCATTTCCAAGGCCGGGGAATTTTAATTTCATCCCTCCCTCCTTCCCAAGTGTTTTACAGTCACTGAGCCAGTTCCATTTTAAATTTGCGTGTTTACAAGTTGGAGTTCGGGAAAGGCAGCTGGTTATTGATGCACAGCCAGATCCCATGGGCAATAATTTGACGATATCCGGATGGGACAAAGGGGAGAAATGTAATTCTCCCAGCTTCATGCCTGGTGTAATCCTCCCACCCAGACACTGAACGCCACGTATATTCCGAGTCTGAATAGGCAACATCTCAGTCACAGAAAGAGATAAACTCCCCTCTTTAAACTGGGAACAAGCTGTGTCCATTCCTTGGGGAGACTTTTTAAAATCAGCCTCCCAACATTTATTTATTTGTTTATTTACTTGTTTAATTCTGTAAATCAGGAATCCCAGAGGGCTGTGACTGAGAATTTTCTCCAGAGACAGGGAGCTGGGCACTGAGTCCATAACTCCACAGGTCCTTAAAGGTGACGTCACAGGTGGAGAAGGTGGTGAAGAAGGCATATGGCATGCTTGCCTTTATTGGACGGGGCATAGAGTATAAAAGTTGGGGTCTGATGTTGCAGATGTATAGAACGTTGGTTCGGCCGCATTTGGAATACTGCACCCAGTTCTGGTCGCCACACTACCAGAAGGACGTGGAGGCTTTGGACAGAGTACAGAGGAGGTTTAGCAGGATGTTGTCTGGGATGGAGGGTATTAGCTATGAGGAGAGATTGAGTAAACTGGGGTTGTTCTCCCTGGAAAGACGGAGGTTGAGGGGTCACCTCATAGAAGTTTTCAAAATTATGAAGGACATAGATAGGGTGAACATTTTCCCAGGTCAGAAATGACAAACACAAGGGGTCACAAGTTCAGGTAAGGGGAGCAAGGTTCAAGACAGATATGCGGGGGATGTATTTTACACAGAGGGTGGCGGGGGCCTGGAATGTTCTACCAAGCAAGCTGGTTGAGGCAGACACGCTAGGATCATTTAAGACTTATCTAGACAGCCACATGAACAGCACCACATGATTGCTACCTGTGCCACGTGCCAGTGAGGGTAAGAGTAGGATGCTCGGGCGGATGAACACGTGGCTGAGGAACTGGTGTAGGGGGCAGGGTTTCAGATTTCTAGATCATTGGGACGTCTTCTGGGGCAGGTGGAACCTGTACAAGAGAGACGGGTTACACCTGAACTACAAGGGGACCAATATACTTGCAGGGTGGTTTGCCAGTGTTATTGGGGAGGGTTTAAACTAGATTTGCAGGGGGATGGGAACCAGAGTGCCAGAGCAGATAGTGGAGCTGGGGTGAAAGTAAATGATGTTAATAGTTCATGAAATATCACAAATAGAAGGGTTGTGTGTGGTGGTAATAATCTTCTGAGGTGTGTCTCTTTCAATGCCAGGAGTATTGTGGGGAAGGCAGACGAGCTGAAGGCGTGGATAGACACGTGGAAATATGACATTATAGCCATTAGTGAAACTTGGCTGCAGGAGGGGCAGGACTGGCAGCTCAATGTTCCAGGGTTCCGATGTTTCAGACGTGATAGAGGCAGAGGGATGAAGGGTGGGGGGGTGGTATTGCTAGTCAGGGAAAATGTTACAGCAGTGCTCAGGCAGGACAGATTAGAGGGTTTGTCGACCGAGGCCATATGGGTGGTATGACCACATTCATGGGGGTGTATTATAGACCACCCAATAGTCAGCGAGAATTGGAGGAGCAAATCTGCAGAGAGATAGCAGACAACTGCAGGAAACATAAAGTTGTCATCGGAGAGGATTTTAATTTTCCACATATGGATTGGGACTCCCATACTGCTAAAGGTCTAGACGGGTTCGAGCTTGTAAAATGTGTTCAGGAAAATTTTCAAAATCAAGATATAGAGGTACCAATCAGAGAGGATGCAAAATTAGATTTCCTTTTAGGAAACGAGTTAGGACAAGTGACGGAAGTGTGTGCAGGGGAACACTTTGTTTCCAGTGATCATAATGCCATTAGTTTCAACTTGAGATCCTAAATGAATACTTTGCGTCGGTATTCACAAAGGAGAGGGATGTGTTGATTGGGAGTGTCTCGGAGGGGACTGTTGACCCGTTGGAGAGAATCTCCATTACAAGGGAGGAAGTGTTAGGTTTTTTTAGGGAATATAAAGACTGACACTTCCCCAGGGCCTGATGGAATCTATCCAAGGCTGCTCAGGGATACGAGAGATGAAATCGCTGGGCCTCTGACGCAAATCTTTGTCTTGTCACTGGACGCAGGTGAGGTCCCAGAGGATTGGAGGATAGCTAATGTGGTCCCGTTATTTAAGAAGGGTAGGAAGGATAACCCAGGATATTATAGGCCGGTGAGCTTGACGTCCGTGGTAGGGAACTTCTTGGAGAAGATTCTTAGAGATAGGATGTATGCGCATTTAGAAAGGAATAAACTCATTCACGATAGTCAGCATGGTTTTGTGAGAGGGAGGTCATGCCTCACTAACCTGGTGGAGTTTTTTGAACAAGTGACTAGAATGGTTGACGAGGGAAGGGCCGTGGATGTCGTCGATATGGACTTTAGTAAAGCGTATGAAAAAGTCTCTCATGGCAGGTTGGTGCAAAAGATTGAATTTCATGGGATAAAGGGGGAGGTGGCTCGATGGGTGGAGAACTGGCTGGGTCACAGAAGACAGAGGGTGGTCGTGGAAGGGTCTTTTTTCCGGCTGGAGGCCTGTGACTAGTGGTGTTCCGCAGGGCTCTGTATTGGGACCTCTGCTGTTTGTGATTTATATAAACGATCTGGAAGAAGGTGTAACTGGGGTGATCAGTAAGTTTGCGGACGACACGAAAATAGCTGGACATGCAGATAGTGAGGAAAATTATCAGAGGCTACAGAAGGATATAGATAGGCTGGAAATTTGGGCAAAGAAATGGCAGATGGAGTTCAATCCAGATAAATGCGAAGTGATGCATTTTGGTGGAACTAACATAGGGAGGAGCTATACGATAAATGGCAGAACCATAAAGGGTGTAGATGCGCAGAGGGACATGGGTGTGCAAGTCCACAGATCCTTGAAGGTGATGTCACAGGTGGAGAAGGTGGTGAAGAAGGCATATGGCATGCTTGCCTTAATAGGACGGGGCATAGAGTATAAAAGTTGGGGTCTGATGTTGCAGTTGTACAGAACGTTGGTTCAGCCGCATTTGGAGTACTGCGTCCAATTCTGGTCGCCACACTACCAGAAGGACGTGGGGGTTTTAGAGAGAGTGCAGAGGAGGTTTACCAGAATGTTGCCTGGTATGGAGGGGCTTAGTTATGAGGAGAGATTGGGTAAACTGGGGTTGTTCTCACTGGAAAGATGGAGGATGAGGGGTGAACTGATAGAGGTGTATAAAATTATGAAAGGCATAGATAGGGTGAACAGTGGGAAGCTTTTTCCCAGGTCGGCGGTGACGTTTACGAGGGGTCATAGGTTCAAGGTGAAGGGGGGGAGGTTTAACAGGGATATCAGAAGGACATATTTTACACAGAGGGTTGTGGGGGCCTGGACTGCGCTGCCGGGCAATGTGGTGGAGGCAGGGACACTGGGAATGTTTAAGACTTATCTAGATAGCCACATGAACGGAGTGGGAATGGAGGGATACAAAAGAATGGTCTAGTTTGGACCAGGGAGCGGCGCGGGCTTGGAGGGCCGAAGGGCCTGTTCCTGTGCTGTATCATTCTTTGTTCTTTGTTTTGTTCTTGATAATGGATAAAGATAGATCTGGTCCTCGGGTTGAGGTTCTAAACCGGAAAACGGACAAATTTGAAGAAATGAGAAAGGATCTAAAAAGTGAGGATTGAGACAGGCTCTTCTCTGGCAAGGGTGTGATTGGTAAGTGGGAGGCCTTCAAAGGAGAAATTTTGAGAGTGCAGAGTTTGTCTGTTCTTGTCAGGATTAAAGGCAAAGTGAATAAGAATGAGGAACCTTGGTTCTCGAGGGATATTGGAACTCTGATGAAGAAGAAGAGAGAGATGTATGACATGTATAGGCAACAGGGAGCAAATAAGATGCTTGAGGAGTATAAAAAGTGCAAGAAACTAAGAAAGAAATCAGGAGGGCGAAAAGAAGATATGAGGTTGCTTTGGCAGACAAGGTGAAGGATAATCCGAAGAGCTTCTACAGGTGTATTATGAGCAAAAGGATAGTAAGGGATAAAATTGGTCCTCTTGAAGATCAGAGTGGTCGGCTATGTACGGAACCAAAAGATATTTACTAAGGAAACGGGCATGGAGTCTATGGAAATAAGGCAAATAAGTAGGGAGGTCATGGAACCTAAACAGATTAAAGGGGAGGAGGTGCTTGCTGTCTCGAGGCAAATCAGAGGAGATAAATCCCCAGGACCAGACAGGGTATTCCCTCGGACCTTGAAGGAGTCTCGTGTTGAAATTGCAGGGGCCCTGGAAGATATATTTAAAATGTTGGTATCCATGGGGTGAGTTGCTGGACGATTGGAGGATAACTCATGTTGTTCCGTTGTTTAAAAAAGGCTCAAAACGTAATGCGGGAAATTATAGGCCGGTAAGTTTGACGTCAGCAGGAGGTAAATTAATGGAAGCAGTACTAAGAGATAGGATCTACAAATAATTGGATCGACAGGGACTTATTAGGGAGAGTCAACATGGCTTTGTGCGTGGTAGGTCATGTTTGACCAATCTATTAGAGTTTTTCGAGGAGGTTACCAGGAAAGTGGATGAAGGGAAGGCGGTGGATGTTGTCTACATGGAATTCAGTAAGGCCTTTGACAAAGTCCCACATGGGAGGTTACTTAGGAAGGTTCAGTCGCTAGGGAAACAGGGAGAGGTCGTAAACTTGCTTAGACACTGGCTCAATGGAAGAAGCCAGAGAGTGGTAGTGGAGGATTGCTTCTCTGAGTGGAGGCCTGTGACGAGTGGTGTGCCACAGGGATCAGTGGTGGGTCCATTGTTGTTTGTCATCTAAATCAATGATCTGGATGATAATGTGGTAAATTGGATCAGCAAATTTGCTGACGATACAAAGATTGGAGGTGTCGTGGACAGTGAGGAAGGTTTTCAAAGCTTGCAGAGGGATTTGCTCGCAAAATGGGCTGCAAAATGGCAGATGGAGTTTAATGCAGACAAGTGTGAGGTATTGCACTTTGGAAGGACAAACCAAGGTAGAACATACAAGGTAAATGGTAGGACACTGAGGAGTGCAGTAGAACAGAGGGATCTGGGAATACAGATGCGTAATACATAAAAGTGGGGTCACAGGTAGTTAAGGCCGTAAAGAGTGCTTTTGGTACATTGGCCTTTACAAATCAAAGTATTGAGTATAAGAGTTGGAATGTTATGGTGAGGTTGTATGAGACATTGGTGAGGCTGAATTTAGAGTATTGTGAGCAGTTTTGGGCACCTAATTACAGGAAGGATATTAATCTGAGTGGAGGCCTGTGACTAGTGGTGTGCACAGTAAGAAGTTTAAAAACACCAGGTTAAAGTCCAACAGGTTTATTTGGTAGCAAAAGCCACAGAAGCTTTCGGAGCTCCAAGCCCCTTCTTCAGGTGAGTGGGAATTCTGTTCACAAACAGAGCATATAAAGAAACAGACTCAATTTACATGAATAATGGTTGGAATGCGAATACTTACAACTAATCAAGTCTTTTAGAAACAAAACAATGTGAGTGGAGAGAGCATCAAGACAGGCTAAAAAGATGTGTATTGTCTCCAGACAAGACAGCCAGTGAAACTCTGTGGGGGTTACAAATAGTGTGACATGAACACAATATCCCGGTTGAGGCCGTCCTCGTGTGTGCGGAACTTGGCTATCAGTTTCTGCTCAGCGACTCTGCGCCGTCGTGTGTCGCAAAGGTCGCCTTGGAGAACGCTTACCCGAATATCAGAGGCCGAATGCCCATGACCGCTGAAGTGCTCCCCAACAGGAAGAGAACAGTCTTGCCTGGTGATTGTCGAGCGGTGTTCATTCATCCGTTGTCGTAGCGTCTGCATGGTTTTCCCAATGTACCATGCCTCGGGACATCCTTTCTTGCAGCGTATCAGGTAGACTAGTGGTGTGCCGCAGGGATCGGTGTTGGGTCCATTGTTGTTTGTCATCTATATCAATGATCTGGATGATAATGTGGTAAATTGGATCAGCAAGTTTGCTGATGATACAAAGATTGGAGGTGTAGTGGACAGTGAGGAAGGTTTTCAAAGCTTGCAGAGGGATTTGGACCAACTAGAAAAATGGGCTGAAAAATGGCAAATGGAGGTTAACGCGGACAAGTGTGAGATATTGCACTTTGGAGGGACACACCAAAGTAGAACGTACAGGGTAAATGGTAGGACTCTGAAGAGTGCAGTTGAACAGAGGGATCTGGGAATACAGGTACAGAATTCCCTAAAAGTGACGTCACAGGTGGATAGGGTCGTAAAGAGTGCCTTTGGTACATTGGCCTTTATAAATCGGAGTATCGAGTATAAACGTTGGAGTATTATGGTAAGGTTCTATAAGGCATTGGTGAGGCCGAATTTGGAGTATTGTGTACAGTTTTGGTCACCTAGTTACAGGAAGGATGTAAATAATATTGAAAGAGTGCAGAGAAGGTTCACAAGGATGTTGCCGGGACTTGAGAAGCTGAGTTACAGAGAGAGATTGAATAGGTTGGGACTTTATTCCCTGGAGCGTAGAAGATTGAGGGGAGATTTGATAGAGGTGTATAAGATTTTGATGGGTATAGATAGAGTGAATGCAAGCAGGCTTTTTCCGCTGAGGCTAGGGGAGAAAAAAACCAGAGGGCATGGGTTAAGGGTGAAAGGAGAAAAGTTTAAAGGGAATATTAGGGGGGGGGGGGGGCTTCTTCACGCAGAGAGTGGTGGGAGTGTGGAATGAGCTGCCGGATAAAGTGGTAAATGCGGGGTCACTTTTAACATTTAAGAAAAACTTGGACAGGTTCATGGATGAGAGGCGTGTGGAGGGATATGGTCCAGTGCAGGTCAGTGGGACTAGGCATAAAATGGTTCGGCACAGACAAGAAGGGCCAAAAGGCCTGTTTCTGAGCTGTAATTTTCTATGGTTCTATAAGGTTGAAAGAGTGCAGAGAAGGTTTACAAGGATGTTGCCAGGACTTGAGAATCTGAGTTACAGAGAAAGGTTGAATAGGTTAGGACTTTATTCCCTGGAGCAGAGACAAATGAGGGGAGATTTGATGGAGGTGTATAAAATTATGATGGATATAGATAGAGTGAATGGAAGCAGGCTTTTTCCACTGAGGCTCAGCGAGAAAAAAACTAGAGGATGTGGGTTAAGGGTGAAGGGGGAAAAGTTTGAAGGGAACATCAGGGAGGGGGCTTCTTCACACAGAGTGGTGGGAGTGTGGAATGAGCTGTTAGATGAAGTGGTGAATGCGGGCTCACTTTTACCATTTAAGAAAAACTTGGACAGGTTCATGGATGAGAGGGGTGTGGAGGGATATGTTCCAGGTGCAGGTCAGTGGGACTAGGCAGAAAAATGGTTCGGCACAGACAAGAAGGGCCAAAAGGTCTGGTTCTGTGCTGTAATGTTCTATGGTTCTCGGTTCTAACAGACTGGGAATAGATCGGGGCAGGCTTGAAGGGCCGAAGGGCCTGTTCCTGTGCTTTATTGTTCTTTGTTCTGAGCCCACACTGGACACCCGCCCCCCCCCCCCCCCTCGCAGATCCTGTGTCTCATCCCACCATCTCACTTCAACCCACACCTCTGTTTTGCTGTCACTGTCTGTATTTCCCTTACCCCCTCTCTAGATTTCTTTGTTCTGTAACTCTTCCCAACTCCCAACCATTAACTCAGTAAATCCTGCCCTGATTCCATCTACCAAAATGCATCATCTCGCATTTATCTAAATTAAACTTCATCTGCCATTTGTCAGCCCACTGGCCCAATTGATCAAGATCCCGTTGCAATCGGAGATAACCTTCACTGTCCACTATGCCACCAATCTTGGTGTCATCTACAAACTTACTAACCATGCCTCCTAAATTCTCACCCAAATCAATGTAACACGGAACATGGAGAACTCAGACATTGGTATAGTTAATGCTGGTATTTAGCATCATGCTTCAACGCCGCTACCTTTCCCTGACCTGAAATAGATGCTCTATTCAGAAATTATTTAACACTCGGGTATTCCTGGAGGAACAGACGGACGGTGCACAGTGAAACTTTATGCTGTTGATGGCAGCCTAGAATCAGAAAGATTGAAGGAACTCACAAGGTCAATCCTATTTTTGATGTGAGTGGGGTGAGAGAGAGAGTGTTGAGGTGAAGGGGAATTTTGAGGTGAGAGGGTCAGTGTTGAGGTGAGGGGTGTTGCTGTGGACGGTGGGAGTTGAGGTGAGAGGCGGTTACTGAGGTGCGAGGGAGTGTGTTGATGTGAGGAGGGAGCTTTCAGATGAGAGGGGAACAACATGGTGTTATATCAATACACACTGATCCAACAAACACTCCCAGGATATTTACTGCAGGGATTAGGTGTGAAGTCAGTCTGTCCCCTCACGCTGCCAGCCAGAGTGCGGAGGGAACGGTGACAGCCCTTAAACACGGAGCAAACATCATCTGCAACATCCCCTCAAACACTCCAATGTCAGCTACAGAGGTCCAGTGTCACTCCCACCCCATCTTAACTGTGTGACCAGGCTGTCTCATGGCTGCTAAAGTGAAGGTTCAACTTAGTCAGGCAACCTTCAGGCTCGATATCCGTAAGCTTGCGCCCATCGGACATTTACAAGGATAAGCTGCCTCTACACTCCCATCAAATACCCTCATTGTAGATGCAGCACAGGCCCAGATACACAAACTATCTCCCTCTACACTGTCCAAACACGAATCTCCAGTGCAGGTATAGCAGAGGGTGAGATACACAGTGTGGATAGGTGAGAGGAGGGGGGGCGTTGAGGCGAGAGGGGGAGAGCGTTGAGGCGAGGGGGGGAGAGCGTTGAGGCGAGAGGGGGAGCGTTGAGGCGAGGGGGGGAGCGTTGAGGCGAGAGGGGGAGAGCGTCGAGGCGAGAGGGGGAGAGTGTCGAGGTGACAGTGGGAGAGCGTCGAGGCGAGAGGGGGGGGGAGTGTCGAAGTGACAGTGGGAGAGCGTCGAGGCGAGAGGGGGGAGTGTTGAGGTGACAGTGGAGGTGAGGGGGGGAGTGTTGAGGTGACAGTGGGAGTGTGGAGGTGAGAGGGGAATTTTGTGGTGGGGGTGAGGTTCTGTAACACACTGGTTGGCGCTGCTGCCTCATGGCGCCAAAGACCCGGGTTTGATTCCAGCCTCGGGTCACTCTCTGTGTGGAGTGTGCACGTTCTCCCCTGTCTGCGTGGGAATCCTCTGTGTGCTCTCATTTCCTCCCACACTCCAAAGATGTGGGAGTTAGTTGGATTAGCCATGCTAACTTGGGAGACGGGCAACGTACAGGACAGGTACTGGACGGGGTTAGATACAGAGTAAATTTCCCTCATCAATGTCCCCATCAAACACTCCCAGGACGTGGACAGCATGGGGATCGACACAGAGTAAATTTAAGACTGTGCCCATCAAACATTCACACGGTAAAATTCCCTCTGCACCACCCAGAACAGCTACAGCATTGGCCGGGGTGGGGGGGTAGATACATAATAAACCTCTCTCTACAGTGTCCTCATCAAACACTCCCAGGATACCCAGGATAGGGACAGTACGTGGTTAAATGTAGAGTAAATCTCCCTCTATAATGTCCCCATCAAACTCTCCCAAGACAGATGCAACTAGTGTGAGTTCAGATGCAGCTCAGGCTGAGATTTCCAGAAACCTCCCATCACACTGTTTCACCAAGAACTCCAGTGAAGGTGTAGCAAGGGTGAGATGCACAAAAAGTGTCCACATACACGGTCCAAACACTAAAGACCTGAGCAGGAGCGGCACAGGGTAAGGTACACAGAAAATCTCTCTACACTGTCCCATCAGGAACTCGAGTGCAGGTGTAAGAGAGATGCATATAGTTGTACGCTCCCGATACATTAAATAGACTGGAGGTGCAGGCTCGAGCTGCAAACCGCCTAATACTTTTCCTATTTCTATATGGATGCTGGAAAGAAACTTTATTCCCCATCTCTTCATGTACTGCAGCTTTCCTGGAAGTTTTTGACAGGGGCAGAGGGAGCTTTACTCCGTATCTAACCCCGTGCTGTACATGTCTTGGGAGTGTTTGATGGGAAAAAAATCCCAGATATGGGTGAAGCAAAGTTCAATACATGTACATCCCCTCTTGATACTGCCCTCTGAAACCCTCCCAGAACAGTTACACACGGGATTGCAGACAGAGCAAAGCTCACTCTGCAGTGTCCCATTGAATGGTTCACTGCAAATGGTGTTTACTCTGTGTCAAATCCCATTCTGAACCATGTTTCTGTATTTGCCATTGGGTTACTGTAAATTGTGCTTCCATTGAACATTTCCAAGGATAGGGACAGCACTGGGTAAAGTGTATGGTCTTGCTGCACTGCCAATTCAAACAGGCTGATAAAAGGGACGTGTATCTTCTGTATCAAACACGTTTCCATCACTGTCCATTAAGTAATCCCAGGGCAGCCTCACTGATATTGATATATTCCATTTGTGCTTTTATAATAACGGTCTTCTGTTAATTTGTTGTTATAGTTTGTGAAATACTCCTTCAGATCTTTCCGAAATACAGTTCAGACATTTGGGAATTCGAATGAATTAATTGCAAACATTTTCTGTTGTATAGAACATAGGAAAACTACAGCACAAACAGGCCCTTCGGCCCACAAGTTGCGCCGGTCATGTCCCTACCTACCGAGGCTTATATATAGGCTTACCTAGAACCCTCAATCCTATTAAGTCCCATGTACTCATCCAGGAGTCTCTTAAAAGACGCCATCGAGTTTGCCTCCACCACCACTGACGGCAGCCGATTCCACTCACCCACCACCCTCTGAGTGAAACACTTAACCCTCACATCTCCTCTGTACCTACTCCCCAGCACCTTAAACCTGTGTCCACTCGTAGCAGCCATTTCAGCCCTGGGAAAAAGCCTCTGAGAGTCCACCCGATCTATACCACTCAACATCTTATATCCCTCTATCAGGTCACCTCACATCCTTCTTCTCTCCAAGGAAAAAAGACCGAACTCTCTCAACATATCCTCATGAGGCATGCCAACCAATCCAGGCAACATCCTTGTAAATCTTCTCTGCACCCTTTCAATAATTTCCACGTCCCTCCTGTAATGAGGCGACCAGAACTGAGCACAGTACTCCAAGTGGGGTCTGACGAGGGTCTTGTATAGCTGCATCATTATCCCCGGACTCCTAAACTCAATCCCTCGATTGATGAAGGCCAGGTGAAAACTGCCCCAGTAAAGTAAATCAGATTGATCAACTGGTTGCAATCAATGCCAAATGGGGAATAATTGTCCTGTGTAGAAGTGAGAACCCGTTCCATATTGTGATTGTTTGCAGTATTGGGACAGTGAGATGACCCGATCCAACACAAGAACACTTTGCAATATCTCCCAGTAACAGTGAGTCTGTGTGTCAGCGTTAACCAAGCGGGGTGACATTCCCGGAGGGGCTGACATCTCACGCAGAGTGAAAACCAGAATTCAATTGGTGGGGACTGCCTTGTTAAATTCAGCTGGGGATTTATTGAGGGAATTTGTGAAAATGCATGTGGAGATTTTATACAATCTAATTGAAAAACATTTCGAAATCCGTTTCTCCAACTGACTGTACAGAACAGAAGAGGTACATTTATAGAGATCTCAAGGTGAATAACATTAGTTCCAGTCACTGAACACCAGCAGTAACTTTTTAATGCATATCATTTTATACATGTTTCACATGCAGTGAATATATTTATTTTAATTCCGGTCTCTGAGCAGTCAGATATTGATACAGATAATTCTGATATTGAGCACCATGCTCCCACACTGCCACCTCTGCTTGACCTGAAATAGATGCTCTGTTCCGCAATTATTTAAACCAAGTGTATTCGTGGAGGAACAAACTTACATTCTGCATTCAAACTTTATGTTGTTGGAATCAGCCCAGGATCAGAATGATTGAAGGAGCTGAAGGTTTTTGAGACAGTTTGTGTGACGCTGCTGCTGTGTTGCCTTTATTCGTTTTGTAACGTGGGGGTCGCAGGGAATCAGTAGCGACAATAAGAGTGAGGTCAGTGATGTATCTGTTTGTCAGTTGGTAATAAGAATGAAGTTGGTGATACACCTGGAAGGTAAAGACAGTAGGGATGAGGTTAGCCATGCACCTGGATGTGTATTGACACTCAGAGCAATTCAGTAATGTATCTGTGCAGGTTGTGAAAGGAGAGTGCGGTCACTGCTGTTCCTAAATACCTGGTTCCAATAAGAATCAGGTTCTTTCTGCATCTGCAGGGACAGGTGTAGCATCGGGGAAACACAAGATAAAACTCCATCTGCAATTTCCCCAGCAAACACACCCAGGGCAGGGACAGCGGGCGGATGTTTGAGTTGTGTGGAGTGGGGGGCTGTGTGTGGAGTGAAAGTTTATTATGGAAGTGAGGGGGAGAGTGATGAGTTGAGAGGCGGTGTATTGAGATGAGGGGGAGTTTGTTGAGGTGAGGGGGAAAGTTAAAATGAGATGGCGGGAGCTGAGGCGAGACAGAGTGCTGAGATGAGAAGAGAGCTGATATGAGAGAGGGAGAATGTTGATGTGAGACAGAGTGTAGGTTGGCCCCGCGCTCTCCCCAAATTCGGATAATCCCACCAGAGGTAATTGGATCTTGACACGGTTTGTGCCCATCTGCTCCGACTCCCATGTGGTGTGGGACGGGAAATTCATATCTTGGGGATCTTGAGGTGAGGAGCGTCGAGATGAGATGAGTAGTGTTGTGGTGCGTGGGGTAATGTAGAGGTGAGCGGGAGGATTGATGTGAGGGGGGAACATGTTAAGGTGAGAGGGGGAGAGTTGTGTTGATTGGGGGAGTGTTGAATTGAGAGCGCGTGTTCTGGTGAGAGGAATTGATGTTAACCCTCTATGGGACAATGTAAATGTGAGAGAGAGAACTTAGAAGCGAGACGGCTAGTGTTGAGGAGAAAGGGTGTAATGTCTTTGTGATAGAGATTGTGTAGAGAGGGGAAGGGGAGTATTGAGGTGAGCGGGGGTGTGTTGAGGTGAGGGGGTGTGTTGACGTGACAGGATAGTGTTGGTGAGAGAGAGAGAGAGTGTTGGGGTAATGGGGAGTGCTGAGTTGAGAGTGAGAATGTTAATGTTGTCATGTGAGTGGACCTTTAAGCAATTTTGTTTAAATCGTGCAGCTTCCATGGAGGTGTAGATAAGCTGTGGGCAGTCAGGTGGTGGTTTTCTTTTGGTCTTTTAGTTTTGTTTTGGGAAGCAGTTTAGCAGCAAGCTCAGAAGCAATCTCTCTCCCTCTCCCTGTCCTTCTCTTTTGAAAAGGCTGTGTTTTGTGGAACAGACTCGACTGCAACTTCTGCTGAGTTTCTCAAGGGATTTTGAGCATTCAGCCCAGGAGGCTGGACACGTGTAATAATTCGGCATTAACCTCTGTTGTATTGTGGTGATTTGGAGGGTTTTGTGGATTGGATGTTGGCTTTGGTTGGAACACACTAGAGATATTTCCTTCAGAGTTGTACATTATCGAGGTTGTTGTGTTTCTTGTTTGTAATTGTTAAATGTTCTTGCTAATTGTCTTACTATACATGTCAACAATATTCTCAATTAAACTTTGTATTGAATAAGAGTTCTTCCTGGGTCAGGTCACTCCCACCTGAAGTGAAACCTCCCATGCTCCTTCTAGCCAGATTCAAGGTAAAGAGTTACAGGTCACTCGAGCTTCATGGAACAACTGGGAGTATCCAACCTGACTGAGAACAACTGGGGGCTCCGGGATTGAAACCTGTATTTCTTGATTGATTTGGGATTTTTGAACTCAAAGACAGTGAGCGGTGAGCAGATTTGTGTTTCCTTTTCAGGTGTTGTATTCCAGTTTAAATAGGGAGTGTGGTTTGGATTAATGTCTCTTTCAGAGGCTCAGAAGTTTCTGCGGGTGGAGGAAGTCACGCAAGTTACCTGACAGATAGTGACGAAAGCAAAGCTTTTGGAATTGGAAACACATTCCAGTTGACATTGCCTGACAGAGTACAGAAAGGAGAGATAATTGTGGCAATAGCACAACATTTGGAATTGTCAGAAGCTCAGTCAGAACCGTTGGAAATTCAGTTACAAATGAAACTGACTCAATATAAAAAATAATTAAAACTATTTGAATTACAGGGAAAAGAAAAGGAAAGGGAGGAACAGCAAGCAAAATAATTGAATCAATCTGAATTACAGGCAAAAGGGAAAAAGGAGGCAAGGGAAAAATAGAGAGACTTTGAACATTGGAAACTGGCCTTCAAATGTAAACATCGTGTCTGATTGGCGGAGGTAAAGGGTAAAGTACAGTCTGAGGGTAGGGATGAGGATAGTGAGAGAATGAGGGGCAGAAAATACATCAGGAGATAGAAAAGGCAATGTTACAATAATTATGGGGGACTTCAATATGTCGGTTTCTAAGATTCTAAGGTGGACTGGGAAAATCAGGTAGGTCGTGGATCCCAAGAAAAGGAATTTGTGGAATGTCTAAGAGATGGTTTTTGGAGCAGCTTGTGACAGAGCCTACTACGAAACAGGCAATTCTGGATTTGGCGATGTGTAATGAGACAGACTTGATTAGGGAACTTAAGGTGAAGGAACCCTTAGGGAGGAGTGACCACAATATGATAGAATTTACCCTGCAGTTTGAGAGGAAGAACCTGGAATCAGATGAAAAGATATTTGAATTAAATAAAGATAACTACAAGGACATGAAGGTGGAGCTGGCCAGAGTTGATTGGAAAGGGAGCCGAGCAGGGAAGACAGTGGAACAGCAATGGCAGGAGTTCTTGTGAGTTATTTGGGAGGCACAACAGGAATTCATCCCAAGGAGGAGGAAACATGCCACAGGGAGGACGAGGAATCCATGGCGGACGGGGAAGCCAAGGACAGCAAAAACACAAAAGGGAAAGCATCCTTAGTGGCAAGGATTAGTGGGAAGGCAGAAGATTGGGAAGCTTTTGAAAGCAAGGAGAGGACAACTTAAAAAAGCAATAAGAGGGGAGAAGATGAAATATGAGTGTAAGCGAGCTTGTATTATAAAAGAGGAGAGGAGGAGGTTTTCCAATATAAGTTAAGAGAGAGGCAAAAATACCCATTGGATCACTGAAAAATGAGGCTGGAGAAGGAATAATAGGAAACAAAGAAATGACAGAGGAACTGAATAGTTTGCATCAGTCTTCACGGTTGAAGACACCAGTGGGATGCCAGAGCTCCAGGAGAGTCGGGGGACACAGGTGAGTGTAGTGGCCATTACTCAGGAGAAGGTTCTGGGGAAACTGAAAGGTCTGTGGGTGGATAAATCACCTGGACCGGATGGAGTACACCCCAGGTTTCATAAAGACATAGCTGAGGAAATTGTGGTGGCATTGGTGGTGATCTTTCTTTGATAAGGCGCAGCATCGGAGACTGTTATAGAACATAGAACATAGAAAGCCACAGCACAAACAGGCCCTTCGGCCCACAAGTTGCGCCGATCACATCCCCACCTCTAGGCCTATCTATAGCCCTCAATCCCATTAAATCCCATGTACTCATCCAGAAGTCTCTTAAAAGACCCCAACGAGTTTGCCTCCACCACCACCGACGTCAGCCGATTCCACTCACCCACCACCCTCTGAGTGAAAAACTTACCCCTGACATCCCCCCTGTACCTACCCCCCAGCACCTTAAACCTGTGTCCTCTCGTAGCAACCATTTCAGCCCTTGGAAATAGCCTCTGAGAGTCCACCCTATCCAGACCCCTCAACATCTTGTAAACCTCTATCAGGTCACCTCTCATCCTTCGTCTCTCCAGGGAGAAGAGACCAAGCTCCCTCAACCTATCCTCATAAGGCATGCCCCCCAATCCAGGCAACATCCTTGTAAATCTCCTCTGCACCCTTTCAATGGCTTCAACATCTTTCCTGTAATGAGGTGACCAGAACTGCGCGCAGTACTCCAAGTGGGGTCTAACCAGGGTCCTATAAAGCTGCAGCATTATCTCCCGACTCCTAAACTCAATCCCTCGATTAATGAAGGCTAGTACGCCATACGCCTTCTTGACCGCATCCTCCACCTGCGAGGCCGATTTAAGAGTCCTATGGACCCGGACCCCAAGGTCCTTCTGATCCTCTACACTGCTAAGAATGGTACCCTTCATTTTATACTGCTGCTCCATCCCATTGGATCTGCCAAAATGGATCACTACACACTTATCCGGGTTGAAGTCCATCTGCCACTTCTCCGCCCAGTCTTGCATTCTATCTATGTCTCGCTGCAACTTCTGACATCCCTCCAAACTATCCACAACACCACCTACCTTGGTGTCGTCAGCAAACTTACCAACCCATCCCTCCACTTCCTCATCCAGGTCATTTATGAAAATGACAAACAGCAAGGGTCCCAGAACAGATCCCTGGGGCACTCCACTGGTCACTGACCTCCATGCAGAGAAAGACCCCTCCACAGCCACTCTCTGCCTTCTGCAGGCAAGCCAGTTCTGGATCCACAAGGCAACAGCCCCTTGGATCCCATGCCCTCTCACTTTCTCAAGAAGTCTTGCATGGGGGACCTTATCGAACGCTTTGCTGAAGTCCATATAGACCACATCCACCGCTCTTCCTTCGTCATATAAGTTAAGTGCCAATGGTGTTGAGGGTAAGATCCTGGCATGGATAGAGGATTGGCTGACTGGCAGAAGGCAGAGAGTGGGGATGAAGGGATCTTCTTTCAGGATAGCAGCCGGTGACAAGTGGCGCGCCTCAGGGGTCGGTGCTGGGACCACAAATTTTCACAATACACATTAATAATTTGGAAAAACGAAATGAAGGCACTGTTGCTAAGTTTGGTGATGATACAATGATATGCAGAGGGACAGGGAGTATTGCG
This sequence comes from Mustelus asterias, assembly GCF_964213995.1. Taxonomy (NCBI): domain Eukaryota; kingdom Metazoa; phylum Chordata; class Chondrichthyes; order Carcharhiniformes; family Triakidae; genus Mustelus; species Mustelus asterias. The sequence continues at coordinate 247,302 of NW_027590413.1, forward strand.
GAAGTGGGAGGGGGAGGAGGAGGGCTGCAGAAGGACTTGGACAGGTTAGGACAGTGGATAAAGAGGGGGCAGATGGAATACAATGAGGAAAAGTGTGAGGTTATGCTCTTTGGAAGGAGGAATGGAGGCATAGACTATTTTCTAAATGGGGATATGCTGAGAAAATCAGATGCACAAAGGAATTTGGGAGGCCTTGTTCAAGATTCTCTAAAGGTTAACCTGCAGGTTGAATCGGCAGTTAGGAAGGCAAGTCGAATGCTGGCAATCATGTCGAGAGGCCCCGCACCAGGTTCAGACCCACCCAGGTTCAGACAGAGACGCTGTTCAGATTCACACAAGGTTCGGACTCGGATCATGTTCAGATTCACACCGTGTACAGACTCACCTCAGCTTCACAATCATAGAAACATTGAAATATAGGAACAGCAGGAGCAGGCCATTCGGCCCTTCGACCCAGCTCCGACATTCAGTTTGATCATGGATCATCATCAACTTCAATATCCTGACCATCCCTTGTTCCCATATCCCGTGATCACTTTAGCCCCAAGAGCGATACATAATTTCTTCCTGAAATCACGAAAGGTTTTGGCCTCAGCTACTTTCTGTGGTAGCGAAGTCCATAGATCATCAGAGTGGAGAAATTTCTCCTCACCTCTGTTCTAAAAGGTTGATGCTTATCCTCAAACCATGAACCCTAGTCCTCAACTCCCTAATCATCAGGAACATTCTTTCTGAATCTACCCTGTCTAAACATGGTCCAATAATATATGTTTCACTCGAATGAACTGCAATGAATAAAGCCCTAACCGACTGAGTCTCTCTTCATATCACAGACTTGCCATCCCAGGAATCAGCCTGGTAAACATTCGCTGTACTCCCTCTATAGCGAGGATATCCTTCCTCAGATAAGGACACCAAAACTGCACACAGTACTCGAAGTGTGGCCTCAGCAATGCCCTGTACAACTGCAGTGACACATCTCTCTTCCTGTACTCCAATCTTATCCCTATAAAGGGCAGCATTACAGTTGTCTTCTTTACTGCCTGTTGTACATGCGCGCTTACTTTCACTTCCTGATGCATACGGACACCAAGGCCTCTCTCAATTTACACCCATTCAAATAATAATCTGTCTTCCTATTATTGATGCTAAAGTGGATAACCTCACATTTACCCACATTTTACTGCAACTGCTTTGCACATGCCCACACATTGAGCCTGTTCAAATCACACTGAAGCATGTCTGCATGTTTCTCACAGCTCACCCTCACACACCTTTTATCATCTGCAAATTTGGAGATGATACATTTATTTCCATTTTCAGAATAATTAATATATAATGTGAGCAGTTGGGGTCCGTGCACAGATTCCTGCAGAACCCCACTAGACACTGACTGCTAATCAGAAAAAGGCCCATTTATTGCCAACTCTTTGCTTTCTATCTGCGAACCAGCTTTCTATCCGTCTCAAAACATTGCCTGTAATCCCATGTGCTTTCACTTTACATGGCAGTCTGCGATGTGAGACCTTGTCGAAAGCCTTCTGAAAGTCTCAATAAACACATCTGCTCACGTCACTTTCTGAACTGTAATGTCTGGGGGACACCTACCCGCCCTGGACCTGGCCGTAAGGGACCGGGCAGTAAGGGACACAAGACACAGCAATACCTCTCCACCCACTTCCCTAAACTCCCACACTTAGCCCAGCTCTCAGTGCTTCACTCTCTGCAGCTTGCACTCTGTGGAGCTCCCTGAGTGGGCACATTTCACAGGCCTCAGTTTGGTAGTTTATATTTGCCCGTGTCCAACACATGAACCTGATTGAAGTCACTGCACCCCCTCCCCCTCTAGGTCTGAGTAACCGCCGAGGGCTGACCACCTTGGAAGCATTTTTTGGAGTTTCAATGCTGGGTCCGGTTCCTGCTGCTCAGCCTCGGAAGTGAGTGGGGTTCAGCAGACCGGAGCTCGCCTCTTCCACCATGAGCGTGTGGCCCGAGTTCCCTTTATCGGGTGACAATGTGATCGAGAGGCTAAACCCACTGTGTCCATTTCAGACTCCGAGGTTCCCACTGGCGGAGATGGGGAACAGGAGCCGGAGAGCCTGGAATTCTTTCCAAAGTTCCCGGTCTGCTGGGAATTGATTTTTCCTGCACGGCTTGGGGCTTCATGGCTTGTAGATGATTGAAGCATTCCCATAGGATGGTATCTCCCAAGCGGACTTGATAGGAAACTGGCCCTGTTCCAGACTCGACCGTGCCTCATAACCACGTGGATCCATTGCCATGATTCTTTAGCAATAACCTATCACCTGCCTTTCGGTGCCTCTCCCGGCTGGTGGGAACGGCACTGGGTGTCAGCTCCCGCCCTCAGAAGGTCAGACTTAACACTGGGTGGAGTGAACTTCCTATGACCAACTCTGCTGGGGCTATTCCAGTTATTGAAGAGGGGAGGTCGGGGGGAGGTTGGAGGGTGTCATTCTGTAATTGAAGATGAAATCTGGATGGTTTGGTGTCCAAAGAGACTGAGGGATGGAATTTTGAACCTGCTTTTACTGTTTGGGCCGCTCTTTCTGCCAGGCCGTTGGATGATGGGTAATATGACACTGCCCTAACGTGTCAAATTCTGTCCAACTTCATCGAATGCACAAATTCCTGACTGATGAAGGTTGGTCCATTTTCAGAAACAAACACCTGCGGGATCCCGGGTGTCATGAAAGAGGTGTGAAGTTTCTCCACTCTTGTCCTTGTGTTTGAGTAACTCACCCTGTGTACGGCCATCCATTTTGAATCAGCATCTACCATTACCAGGAACATAGACCCCATGAACGGACCGGCACTCTCCGTGTGCAGCCACGTCTACGGATGTCCTGGACATTCCCAAGTGTGAAGAGTAGTAATTGGTGGTACTTCTGCCCTTGTTGATATTGCCAACACTGACCCACGGGCAAATATTCGTAGCCATACCTGGCCACCAGACATGGCAACTTGGAGGATCTTCAGTTTGCCACTCCTTTGTGGCCATGGTAATGTTCACCATGGGATGGTGACCCTGGCTCAGGATGACACTCTTGAACCCCAAAGGCGTGTGCCATCTTCCACAGTCAGCTGCTCTCTGCCATTCCAATATGGGTGAATTCAGACTGTAACGGCCTTGTGGATTCCCCCATCAGCACTCGCTGCTTCAATTCATTCAGGAATGGGGAATCTTACGTCCACAGCCGAATATTATTGGCTGCCACTGGGAGAGTTTTGAGAAAGTTCATGATTACCGTCTCTTCCATTGGGAATATGACAAGTGTCTGTTAATCGTAGCCAACTCAAGGCACCTACCTGAACGACTCGGCCTCCTGGAAGGTGTTCCAATCAATAATGGTAGGCGGACAGAAATAAAGCCCACAGCTGGATATGGGCCAATATTATGGGCCGCACCGTCATGCAGGTCCTTCTGGAATTTCTTTGCCCAAACTATCACCGTAGACGAGGTGTCACAGTGGTTAGCGCTGCTGCCTCATAACGCCAGAGACCTGGGTTCAATTCCTGGTTTGGGTCATTGTCTGTGCGGAGTCTGCACATTCTCTCCGTATCTGCGTGGGTTTACTCTGGTTTCTCTGATTTCCTCCCACTGTCTGAAAGACGTGCTGGGTAGGTGCAGTGTCCATGCTAAATTTTCCCTCAGTGTTACTCGAACAGGCACCAGTGAGTGGCGACTAGGCGATTTTCGCATTAACTTCATTGCAGTGTTAATGTAAGCCTACATTTGACACTTTATAAATGTGAAACTTCCTCTGAGTATGAATTGTTGAATATCGCTGGGAATCCTCATCTCGCTGTCAGTATAAGTGCACGTGAATAAGTTCATAATTGGAAACAAGAATCCTCCTGCCAGCTTTGAGTTTAGGTGCTCGATCAGAGGGATTGGGTATTTATCCAGCTGTGAGAAACAGTTTACCGTTTGTTTAAAATTTCCCAGTACAAAGTATTTGTATTCACTCTTGGGACTTGTGTGTCACTGGCCGGCCAGCATTTATTGCCCATCCCTAGTTGCCCATGTTCAGAGGGCAATGAAGTGTCAACCACTTGGAGTCACATTTAGTCCTGACCACATCAGGACGACAGATTTCCTTCCCTGGGACATTGGTGAACCAGATGGGTTTTTCCGAAAATCGACAATGCTTTTATGGTCACCAGCTGATTCTGAATTCCAGATATATTTATTCAAATTCCACCATCTGCTGTGACGGGATTCGAACCCGGATGCACAGAACTTTAGCTGAGTTTCTGTATTAGTAGTCTAGTGATAAAACCACCAGTCCATCACATCCACACCCAGAGTGTACACACCCTGACTTCCGGTAACCGAGACACACCATATTATATACGTCTGCAGGGCTCCCGGATTGGACAGCATTAACTGTCTCAATCAGGGAGCTCATATTCCAATAACTCCACCTGATGGTTATCGTTAAAGTCATTCAGTATGTCTCTCTGTCTGTCTCTTTCTGTCTTTCTGTGCATGCCTCTCTCTGTATCTCACTCTCTGTCTCTCTCTCTCTGCCTGTTTCTCTGTGTCTCTTACTGTCTCTCTGCATCTCCCTCATTCACCTCTTTACACTCTTCCTCCGTGTCTCCTCCTCCCTCTCAATCTCACTCTCCTCCTCCCTCTCCTTCTCTGTCCCCCTTTTCTTATTTCTCTTTCTTTCTCTCTCTCTCTACCTCGCTCCGTCTTTTGCTCTTGCTGTGTCCATTGTACTCATTCAGTCTCACTGTTTCAAATTCGCTGACGCTCTCTGTCTCTGTCTCTGTTTCTCTCTGCCTCTCTTTCTGTCTCCCTTTCCGTTTTAGTCTCCCTCTCTCGTTACATCCTTCCATCTGTATCCCTTTCTCATTCCCTGTCCGTCTCCCTCCCCATTTCCCCCAATCTCTATCCCTGGTGTTCTCGCTCTGGGAGAGTCCCTATCTGTCTCTGTTCTTTCTCTCTCTCTCTCGCTCTCTCTGCTTCTCTCCCTGTATCTGTTAGAAACTCTTTCAAACTGTGTCACGCTCCATGTATTTGTACCCTTCCCTCTCTCTGTCAACCTCCGTCTCTCTGTCACTCCCAGTTTTGCTCTCACTGCCCTCTCTCTCTCTTTATCTGTCACTCTCTCTGTCTCTGTGAGGCTGTTTGTGATTTATTTTTGAAAGTCCAATAGAAAGAGTCAGGGGTCTTGTAGTTGTAGTTTCCTGTCAGGGTCTAATGAGTTGAAGAATTGCAGTAAGGGGATATTTCAGCAGATTTATGAGCTGCTGCCTGAAGTGAGTCTGTGTCACAGCATAAATGGCAGTGTTTGTACAACAACTTGTGAGTTGCAACATGAAACCAAATTCCAGAACATAGTAATCTAACCATACCGACCGATAGCCCAAATTATACATCCGACTCCATATTGAATAAACCATGAATGTCGACCATAAGAGGATGAAATTGGCTGAGATCACAAACAGTAAAATGATGGATTTCCTGCGACTCTCCATCTCAGGGTCTCTGGGATTCTCCCCACTGCTGTGAGTCCGGAGTCTCCTGCGGGCTCTGCTGCTCATTAAAATGTGTCTGACGGTGAAAACGTTGAGCAGCAGAATCAGGACGAACGGGACAGCCGGGGTTAGAATGTTGTGGAGGAACTCGATTGTTCCCCAGACCGGAGATTCCACAACATCCCCTGTGTATTCACAAAACCAGGGGACGTTCCCCAGCAGATATCTATTAAATAAAATAAAATACCAGAAAATGTTCTTTAAACAGCTCAGCACCGTCACTGTTCCCAGAACCACAGCCGCCGATTTCTCACTGCAATATTTACTTTTCAGCTTGGGGCAGCAAATGGCCACAAATCGATCGAAGGTGAAAGTGACGGTGAACCAGACAGAACAGTCAGTGGCTGCATAAAGCAGGACGGCGTGGATGTTACACACGGGGACCCAGTAGAGGAAATAAAACTGTTCCCAATAAAGAATGGGAATGTGTCTGAATATCAGGTCGAGGACAACGACCAGCAGATCCCCCGCTGACATGGCCACCAGGTAACGAGTCACACATTTGGACAGACCACAGTTTCTGCTCGTCAGAGTCACAATTGTGATTATGTTCACTGTCAGGAAGGGAAATAAAGAATAAAATTAGACAGGAGTCAGGGAAAGAAGTTACCATTTGGACTGAGGATGGGTTGAAATAAAAAAGAATGGACACACATAAAATCACTTATTGTTTTTAAACCAGCACGTCTTTTGCAGTGTGAGAGGAAAGTGGAGCATCCGGAGGAAACCCACACAGACACGGGGAGAAGGTCCAAACTCCACACAGACAGTGACCCAAGCCTGGAATTGAACCCAGGTCCCTGACGCTGTGAATCAGCAGTGCTAACCACTGTGTCACCGTGCTGCTCCATGGTAGCAACACAGTGGTATACATTTGGGAGGGAGCTTTCCGGAGAGTCCACAACATTGACCCTCACTCAGCTACAAGGATGAGGGAGTAAACCCTGACAGAAAATCCAGACTGGAGTCCTGTAGATGGTAATCTGTCGTCTCTCAGACAGTTTACTGACAACCCCTGCAACAGAGCTGGTACCAAAGAGGGCTGGTTTGACCCTTGCCTCTGGACAATACTAACAATTGGCAGAGGGAGATCCTGATGCCTTGACAGCACATAATCTCTATTATATTTACACAGAACTGTACCCTGGAGAGGAGATCACAGCATTGTGGCCACTGTTAGCACAACACAGGAAAAATTAGTAATCTCACACTCGATTGGCACAGAACACAACTTCCAGTGTTTGCTTTCAAGAGTGGGAGAAAGCTTCAGGGTTCAGCGAATCGCTATCGTCCATAATGCTCAGTGCGATTACTGCTGTCCCACGTTGGTCTACTGGACCAGTGCAGCTGCATCAGTCCTCTCTCGGCAGGAAGGTTGCCAATCTATGCACCAGGTAAAACTCAAACAAAGGCCAGTACCAAAGGAAAAGCCAAGCAGGCTGCCTTAATGCCTATCGTCCGGTGACTCTGATGTCCAATATTATGAAATGCAGCAAAAGGTTAGTCATGGCATGAATCAGTTCCGGCTTCCCAGATTGCCTGGATCCACGACAGTTCACCGACATCCACAACAGGTCCACAATGCCATCTCCCTGGCCCGACAGTGAACCCTGGAACACAGACTCGTGTTTATCAACTACAGCTCAGCCTGCAACACCATTAGTCCTCCGAAACTCATGTCCAAAGTCCGTGGCCCTGGGCTTGGCTCCTGCCTCTGCAATTGGATCCTGAACTTCCGAATCCATAGACAGCAAAATTAAGGACAATCAACTACATCTCCTCCACAATCATCCTGAACAGCGGTCGCCGTAAGGCTGCGTCCTCAGCCCCTTACTGTACTCCTTATACACTGGTGACTGTGTGGCCAAATTCCCCTCCAACTCGATTTCCAAGTTTGCTGATGACACCTGCAGTGGGTCGGAGGAAGAGACAGAGAATCTGGTGAACTGGGGCGACAACAACAATCTCTTCCTCAATGTCAACAAAGCAAATTGACTTCTGGAAGCCTAGTGGAGTACATGCCCCGATCTACATCAATGGGATGAAGTTGAAATAGTCGAGAGCTTCACGTTTTAGGGTCCACATCACGAAAAACCTTTCCTGGTTCCTCCATGATGTCCCTATCATTAAAAAAGTATCCGAACGTCTCTATTTTCTCAGAGGTTTACAGACATTTGGCATGTCAGCTGCGACTCTCACCAACTTTTACAGATGCACCATAAATAACATTCTAGCTTGGTATGGCTCCTGCTCTGTCCAAGACTGCAAGAAACTTCAAAGCTTGATGAATGCAGACCAGTCCATCACTCAAACCAACCTCCCACTCATTAACTCTGTCTAAACTTCCCGTTGCCTCACAAAAGTAACCAGCCTAATTCAGGAATAGCGCACCACAGACATCAACTCTTCCCACTTGTTCCATTGGAGAAAAAGATAAACAATGTGTGAGGACATGGACCAACCGACTCATAGAATCATAGAAACACTACAGTGCAGAAGGGGGCCATTTGACCCATCGAGTCAACACCGACAACAATCCCACCCAGGCCCTATCCCCGAAATCCCACATATGTAGCCTGCTAATCCCCCAAACATACATATCCCAGGACGCTAATGGGCAGTTAACATGACCAATCAACCTAACCTGCACATTTTGGACTGTGGGTGAAAACCGCAGCATCCGGAGCAAACCCATGGCGACACGGGTAGAATGTGCAAATTCCACACAGACAGTGATCCAAGCCGGGAATCGAACTCAGGTTCCTGTGAGACAGCAGCGCTAACCATTGTGCCACCATGCTGCCGACTCAGGAACAGCTTCTCTGCTGCCATCAGACGTTTGAATGGACCCACATTGCATTAAGATGATCTTTTACTACATCCTAGCTATGACTGCAACATTACATTCTGCCCTCTCTCCCTCTCTGTGTACAGTATGCTTTGTCTGTATGGCACTCAAGCAACAACACTTTTCACTGTATATCCAATGTTATGAAATGCATCAAAAGGTTAGTCATGGCATGAATCCATTCCGGCCTCCCAGATTGCCTCGATACACTACAGTTCACCTACCTCCCCAACAGGTCCACAGACACCATCTCCCTGGCCCAACACTGAACTCTGTAACACTGTAACTCTGAACATAGAGAAGGAGAGAGTGCAGAATGTAATGTTGGACTCAGAGCGAGGGTGTAGAATAAGATCATCTGAATGCGATGTGGGTCCATTAAAACGTCAGATGGCAGCAGAGAAGAAGCTGTTTTTGAGTCGGCAGCATGGTGGCACAATGGTTAGCACTGCTGTCTCACAGGAACCTGAGTTCGATTCCCGGCTTGGATCACATATTTATTATATGTGAAAATAATAAACCAAATCAAATCAGTCTTTCGCATCTCAAGCTGAAACATCAGCACAATGTGCCCTGACCTTACCAATGAACTTATGCAGGTTGATGATGTACACGGGACGGCTGTGATCGAGACTGAATTTACAAGGCTGAATGTGGACATTGGGGAGCTGCGAGAAACTGGACTTGCTCACAGTGGATTCTTTCCAGAGGAACACCACACGTTCTTGTAATAGGAGAAATCCCAACAAGCGAGATGTGAGAATGGAACAAAGTTTTAAAAAGAAGCTTCACTGGTGCTGATGGAATCCCAGGAATTGAAATGGGATCCCTGATGCTGTGAGGCAGCAGTGCTAACCACTGTGCCATACTGCCATCCTGCAAGGTGCCCTGGAGATATCCAAGATCACGGCCAGGACACCATCATCACCATATCCGTAGTAGGGAAATGATTGGAAAACAATTCTGAGGGACAGAATTAATCTCCACTTCGAGAGGTAGGGATTTATGAACAATAGTCAGCATTCCTTTGACAGGGGGAGATCATGTCTAACAATTCGCTGGAATATATTGAGGAGGTGACTGGATGAGGAGATGAGGGAAGTGCAGTCGATGTAGTCTACGTGTTCTTCAGAAAAGCTTTTGACAAATATGGAAGACTGAACAAGGAAGTGATTCCGACTGGAACCAGGTCAATTTGGTAAATTATATTCAAAATGGCTGAGTGGCAGAGGGTGATGGTGGAAGGTTGTTTTTGTGACTGCAAGCCTGTGTTCAGTGGGGTTCCACAGCGATCGATGTTGGGTCCCTTGCTGTTTGTAGTGTACATTGATGGTCATGAATGTGTGAGGTGTGATCAGTAAGTTTGCAGATGATACAAAAATTGGTGGTGTGGTAAATATTGAGGAGGAAAGCCTTAGATTACCGGAATCATAGAATCCTACAGTGCAGAAGGAGGCCATTCAGCCCATCGAGTCTGCACTGAGCACAATCCCACCCAGGCGATATCCCCTGAACCCCATGCATTTACCCAAGCAATTCTCCCTGACAGTAAGTCCAGTATATCCTGGCCAATCCACCTAACCCACAAGTCTTCCGACTGTGGGCGGAAACTGGAGCACCCGGAGGAAACCCATGCAGACACGGGGAGAATGTGCAAACTCCACACAGATGTGGTCCAAGCCAGAAATGGAACACACGTCCCTGGCGCTGTGGGGCAGCAGTGCTAACCACTGTGCCACCGTGCTGAGGAAACTGAAAGGCTGGGCAAATGGGCAAATGTAATTTACACCTGACCAATGTGAGGCCGTGCATTTGGGACGACTATCCGGGCAAGGAAATGCACCATGTCCGGTCGAGTCTGAGCAAGTGCAGAGGACCAGAATGAATTTGGGCTGCAGATATGTGGATCCCTAAAAGCAGCAAGACAGGTAGATGAGGTGGTTAAGACGACATGTAGGATACTTGCCTTTAGCAGCCGCAGCACAGAATATAAGAGCTGGGAGGTGATGATGGAAGTTTATAAAACGCTGGTTAGACCAGAGCAAGAGAACTGTGTGCAGCTCTGGTCATCACACTACAGGAAGGATGTGATTACACTGGAGACGGTGGAGAGGAGATTCACCAGGATGCTGCCTGGGCTGGAGAGTTTCAGCTATGAGGAGAGGCTGGTTAGGCTGGGTTTTTTACCTTAGAGCAGAGACGGCAGGAGGTGGAGTGGGTGTAGTGGGTGGTGATGGGGAATGCTTTCAGGTGGGGGCGGGGGGGGGAACTGAGTGATATGAACAAAATTATGTGGCACAAAGATAGGAAGAAAGCTTTTCCCTTTAGTAGAGGTGTCAATAAACAGAGGGGCGTGGATTTAAGGTAAAGGGCAGATGTTTGTGTGGATTTGAGGGAAAATGTTTCCATCCACAGGGTGCTGGGATCCGCAGCTCACGGCCTGAAAGGATGGTAGAAGCGGGAACAACCACAAGAGGCATTTAGATCAGCAACTCAAACGCCAGAGCATATAATTATTAAACTGGAAAGAGTGCAGAAAAGATTTACTCGGATGCTACTGGGACTTGATGGATTGAGTTATAAGGAGAGGCTGAATAGACTGGGACTTTTTCCCCTAGAGCGTAGGAGGCTGAGGGGTGATCTTATAGAGGTCTATAAAATAATGAGGGGCACAGATCAGCTAGATAGTCAATATCTTTTCCCAAAGGTAGGGGAGTCTAAAACTAGACGGCATAGGTTTAAGGTGAGAGGGGAAAGATACAAAAGGGTCCAGAGGGGCAATTTTTTCACACAGAGGGTGGTGAGTGGCTGAAATGAGGGGCACCTACCTTTGCCCTCGAACTTGCCCGGTGCCCTCAATGGCCTTCAGTTCTCCCGGCGAGGTCATCATGACTCGTCCTCATACATGTGGCCAGCTGTTTCCTCACCGGACCCAACCTCTCCCGGTGAGGCTGCAAAGGCACGTGTGGCGCACAATTCCATCCCAGGCTCACTAATTTCATTTAAATTTGTTTTAAAATAAATTGAAATAATTTATTCAGCCTCTTGCCGGAAATGGGCAGGAGACTGAATCCGCTGTTTATCCATTGCCGGTGAAGGTTACAAGAGATGAGAAATGGGACGTGGACCTGAGTTCCAGGCTGTCACGCGGTTTTACTTGATCACCCCACCATCAATGGACAGGGAGTAGCTGTTATCCTGCCCCCCTACCGTGTGTGTGTTGCGTGTGTCTATATTGTCTGTACCAGTATGCATGTGTGTGTGTGCGTGTTAGTGTGTGAGCAACAGAGTACCTGACGAGTGTTCCTAAGTGTGCATTATTCTGGAGTGTTGCAGCAATTTTGGTTCTTGAATTTGTGAGTGAGTGGAAGTAAGTGTCTAAACCTGATTGCTTCGATCAACAAATGTGTGTATTAATGTATGTGTGTTTGGGTGTGTCTGTGTGTTTGTGTTCCTGTTGCTCTCGGAGAGATTGTGGTGGCACAGGGGATAGCATTGCTGCCTCACAGCACCAGAGGTCCTGGTTCAATTGCAGGCTTGGCCCCTGTCTGTGCAGATTCTGCATGTTCTCCCCATGTCTGCGTGGGTTTCCTCCGAGTGCTCCAGTTTCCTCCCACTATCTGAAAGTTGTGCTGGTTGTGTGCATTGGCCGTGCTAAATTCTCCCTCAGTGGACCTGAACAGGCGCTGGAGTGTGGTGACTCGGGGATTTTTATAGTAACTTCATTGCAATGTTAATGTTCGCATACTTGTGACACTGATGAATAAATTTCAAATTTAATGAAATATGTTCTCTGTCTGTGAGATCCTGCTGTGCAGATATGACCAATAAAATTAATTCTGCGGCCTGGTGATTGGGTGGGTGAACTGGTGTTATATGTAGAGGGTGAAAAGGATTCTGTCTCAATCTTTTACGCACGGTGGAATAGTGTTTGAGGTCACATGTCTATGGAAAGTCACAGCACTCAGAAGACATCCCAGCCCATAGACCCTGAGACAATTGTCAGTGGCTGAAAGAATTAATAACCGGATACAGAGATTCAACAAGAGCAGCAAACCCAGTACAGGAAATGACAAGAAAATCAATACAGTTAAACAGCCTTTCTAGAATTAGGAACTGGACACAGGGGACGGGACTTTCCAGCCTCACTCTTCCCCAAGCTGCAAAATCCCACCCGTGTTCAACAGACCTTCCCATTCTCCGCCCCTCGCCTGCTCCGATTCCCGTGGCGGTCGGGCCGGTCCAATTCCAGCATGAGACTTACCCGGAACACCAACAATCGCCAGGAGGGGATAGTAAATACATTGAATCGCGTACAGTAGATATCGAATCCGATCAGCTGATGTCATGACCCAATAATAATCAGTAAACACAGAAATCCAATAGAATAAACTCCTGTCCTTGGTTGGAACATTCCGGTTCATTGTTCCCAGATTCCGATCCATTGTTGCAAGATTCCAATCCATTGTTCCCAGATTCTGATCCATTGTCGTAACATTCCAATCCATTGTTCCCAGATTCTGATCCATTGTTGGAAGACTCCAATCCATTGCTCCCAGATTCTGATCTCTCCTCTCCCTCCCTCTCTCTCCACAGCCGCTGATCTCTGTTGCTGTCGGAGTTGCCGCTCCCGCTGACTCAATGGGACAACACATTGAACGGAATCCCTTATTAATAGAAGAGGGGAATCCCTCCAGGCACACTAATCAGATCCATGGAGACTCACATCAATTCCAGTCACTAAACAAACAGCTTCACTTAACCCCCTTCAATCCAACACTTTTTATACCCAACGTAGAACAGTTACAGCCTCGATGGGGTGTTGAGGGTCAGGGAGGGATGGAAAGTTGGAAATAATGTAGGGTCAATATTAATTCGATACAGCAGAGATCACTCTGCTAGTGTTAATTTCGAGACGACGAGAATACAAAAGCAGGGGTGTACTGCTGAGGGTTTATAAGACACTGGTCTGACCGCATTCACAATATTGTCAGCAATTATGGTCCCCGTATCTAAGGAAGGATGTGCTGGCCTTGGAGAGGGTCCAGAGCAGGTTCACAAGAATGATCCGGGGAATGAAAGACTTGACGCATGAGGAGCGTCTGATGTCTGGGGGTCCACACTCGATGCAGTTTGGAAGTATGAGGAAGGGGATCACATTGAAACTTACAGAATAATGAAAGGCCTGGATAGAGTGCGCTTGGGGAAGATGTTTCCATTAGTTGGGGAGACTTGGACCCGAGGGCACAGACTCAGAGGAAAGGGACGGCCCTTTAGAAATGTGATGTGGAGATGGCGGTGTTGGACTGGGGTGTGCGCAGTAAGAAGTCTCACAACACCAGTTTCCCACTCACCTGATGAAGGAGCAGCGTTCCGAAAGCTCGTGATTCGAAATAAACCTGTGGGACTTTAACCTGCTGTTGTGAGACTTCTTAGTTCAGAACTGAGACGAGGAGGAATTTCTTCAGCCAGAGGGTGGTGAATCCGGCACGGTAGCACAGTGGTTAGCACTGCTGCTTCACAGCTCCAGGGACCTGGGTTTGATTCCCGGCTCGGGTCACTGTCTGTGTGGAGTCTGCACGTTCTCCCCGTGTCTGCATGAGTTTTCTCCGGGCGCTCCGGTTTCCTTCCAAAGTCCCATAGAAGTGCTGGTTAGGTACATTGGCCATGCAAAATACTCCCTCAGTGTTATCCAAACAGGCGCCAGAGTGTAGCAACTGTGGGATTTTCACAGTAACTTCATTGCAGTGTTGATGTAAGCCTACTTGTGACACGAATAAATAACCTTTATACTTATTCACTGATGCTTGAGTGTAAAACCTCCCGATACAATCAGCACTTGTTTACACAACAAAAACAATCCCATTCCAAGAGATACATGGGAGAGTGAACATCGAAGGGTCTGTTCCTCTGCAGCACTTTTCTTTGTTCCTAAGGCATAAATATCTTTCAGCATGTTGATTTTGAAATAATTTTATCCAAGATTTAACATAAATCTGTCTTCTTCACATCAGGTTATGGATCTGACTTTTATGGTAAGAAAAACATCCTTCAGTTCAGTTCCTGTTGTTCAACTCCTCCAAAACAGTCATGGGGGCGATGGGTTATTCACTCAGACATTTCCTTAAGATGCTTTTAATGTGATAATCCTTGGAAATTTAAACAGATAGTGAAAAAATCATGACAGTTCAATGAATCCGATCACATTGCAGAATGCCAAGACTAAAATAACCTGCTGCCTGGCTAATTGGATTAGCTATGTTGCCTCACAGCACCAGGGACACAGGTTCGATTCCCGGCTTGGGTCACTGTCTGTGCGGAGTCTGCATGTTCTCCCCATGTCTGCATGGGTTTCCTCCGGCTGCTCCGGTTTCCTCCCACAGTCTGAAAAACGTGCTGTTGGGTGGATTGGCAATGCTAAAGTGTCCTTAGTGTCCACAGATGTACTGGATAGGTGGATTGGCCATTCTACATTGCCCCTTAGTGTCCACAGATGTACTGGATAGGTGGATTGGCCATTCTACCTTGCCTCTTAGTGTCCACAGATGTACTGGTTCGGTGGATTGGCCATTCTACATTGCCCCTCAGTGTCCACAGATGTGCGGGTTAGGTGTATTGGCCATGCTAATTGCCCCTTACTATCCAAAGATTTGCAGGTTAGGTGAATTGGTCATGCTAAATTTAGCACTCATGCCACGCTGAATCGTATAATTCTAGTGCAGAAGGAGGCCATTCAGCCCATCGAGTCTGCACCGGCCACAATCCCACCCAGGCCCTGTCCCTGTAACCCCATGCATTTACTCTAGCAAGTCTCCCTGACACTAAGGGGCAATTTAGCATGGCCAATCCACCGAACCTGCATATCTTTGGACTGTGGGAGGAAACCGGAGCACCCGGAGGAAACCCACGCAGACACGGGGAGAACGTGCAAACTCCACACAGACAGTGACCCGAGGCCAGGAATCGAACCAGGGTCCCTGGCGCTGTGACACCCCACGAAGTATCAATCTATTTCTGAATATGAAGATTAATTAATGTTGGGGGTACAGAGTGTGAGCAGAATAAGAGGATTTTCGGGCACCTTCGTGTTGAGCTGGGCCAGAGAACGGGGCTTTAAACATTTCAATTCAGTTTGTAAAATCTGGAAATAAGTCAGTGAAAATAGCGGTGAAGTTGATGGGTTGTTTTAAAAACCTGACCAGTTCACTGATGTACTTCAGGAGAGGTCCTTACCTAGGCTCAGCTCTACGTGACTCCAGCCCCACACCAATGTGGTTGACTCAACTGTCCTCTGAAGTGACTGAGTCTGCCCTGTGTTTGTAAGAAAGCTCCAACGATGAATTTCCAAGGATGGACACTAAAGTCAGCAATGCCCACACACTGAGAATGAACAATACTGATTTTGGCACGAAACATCGGTTATGTTACACCACACTAAGGGCCTCATGGTCTGATTTGCCAGCGGGATAAAGCCTCAGACCAGCAGGTTGTGTAGTGTCCAAAGATGTGCAGGTTGGGTGGATTGGCCATGCTGAATTGCCCCTTCGTGTCCAAAGATGAGAAGGATAGGTGGATTAACCATGCTAACTTGCCCCTTCGTGTCCAAAGATATGGAGGATCGGTTGATTGGCCATGTTAAATTGCCTTAACGGGCGCGAAAACTTGGTAAAGTCAGGTGTGAGGCGATTCGTACAATCCGTGCAGATGTCCACTTTACCAAGGCCCAAAAATGGCCGCGATCCGAACCGCGCCCCAAATGGGTGATGCATTTAAATTGACTTAATGAGCTGGATGCCCAATCTTACCTGCATTTCCGCCCTTACCATCGCGTTCGCCCGTCCAGATTCGGCGCGGAACAGATGTGCTCGGCAAAGGTCTGTTTCGGGCAGTCCAGCTCTGAGGAGGTAAGATCAGAGCTTCTGGCGGCTCTCTGACTCAGATCAGTGGTGGGGGGAGAGGGGGTGTGGGTGCGGGAGGCCGGAGGTGGATCAGATCATTCTCTGGTCATGGGGGGAGGGGAGGGAGGTGGATCAGATCATTCTCTGGTGAAGGGGGCAGGGGTGGGAGGGTTGCTGTTGCCATTCTGCGGGTGATTGGTGGGGGGGGGGGTCGCGATCGGTCTGGGTAGTGGGGGAGGTGGGTGTAAAGGGGGATAGTTATGTTGTGGGGTGGGGCGATGTCTGTGGGGGCCATCACTCCCACCTTTCGCTCCCAGGTCACTTGATCCGCTTGTTGCTGCCCGGGAGCGATGTGACAGGGGCGCCCATTTCAGATGTATTTCTCACTGCGCACGTGCAGTTCAGAGCTCCGATCGGAGTTGCAGCGTTTCGAGAGCGAGAAGCCCCGCCCACAGAGCGATTCACACTCACAATGTTTTTTCCAGGGTAAGTGCGTATGGGGCCCCCGGAGAACAGATTTCCAATTCAGATCTGAATTGCGTCCAGATTCAGTGCATGAAATCAAAATGGTAAAATCGGGCCCTTAGTGTGCAAAGGTGTACAGGTTCGGGGGATTGGCCATGCTAAATTGCCCCTTAGTGTCCAAAGACATGCTGGTCAGGTGCATTGACCATGCTAAATTCTCCCTAAGTACATGCGAACAGGTGCCGGAGTGTGGCGACTCGGGGATTTTCACAGTCGATTCATAGAGATTTACAGCATGGAAACAGGACCTTTGGCCCAAACTGTCCACACATCCCAGTTTTCACCAATAAGCTAGTCTCAATTGCCCGCATTTGGCCCACATCCCTTTATACCTGTAGAAATCATAGAATCCCTAATGTGCAGAAGGAGGCCATTTGGCCCATCGTGTCTGCACCAATCACAATCCCACCCAGACCCTATCCCTGTAACCCCACCCATTTATCATGCTCGTCCACCTGACACTAAGGGGCAATTTACTATAGCCAATCAACCTAACCTGCTCACCTTTGGACTGTGGAAGGGAACTGTAGCACCCGGGGGAAACCCACGCAGACACGGGGAGAATGTGCAGACTCCACACAGACAGAGACCTGAGGCTGGAATTGAACCCGGGTCCCTGCCGCTGTGAGGCAGCAGTGCTAACCACTGTGCCACTGTGCAGCCCATCTTACCCATGTAACTGTCTAAATGCTTTTTGAAAGGCAAAATTTTACCCGCCTCCACTACTGCCTCTGGCAGCTCGTTTGCAATAAGTGACTTTTCAACAAAATTAACTTAATTGCAGAGTTAATATAAGCCTACTTGTGACCAATAAATAAACTTTAATCTGTAAACGGTGCCATCTTTGATGAAGAGTAAGATAAAAACAAAATACCGTGGATGCTGGAATCTGAAATAAAAACAGGAAATGCTGGAAAAACTCAGCAGGTCCGACAGCATCTGAGAGAATAGAGCAAATGTTTCAACTCTGGATGACCCTTCGTCAGACTCAAAGCGTTGTTTCTATTCTCTCTTCTGTCTGTGTGGAGTTTGCACATTCCCTCCGTGTCTGTGTGGGTTTCCTCCGGGTGCTCCGGTTTCCTCCCGCAGTCCAAAGATCTGCAGGTTAGGTGGATCGACCATGATAAATCGGCACTTAGTGTCAGGGGGACTAGCAGGGTAAATATGTGGGGTTACGGGGATAGGGCCTGGGTGGGATTGTTGTTGGTGTAGGCTCGATGGGCCAAATGGCCTCCTTCTGCACTATAGGGATTCTATGATTCACAGATGCTGTCAGACCTGCTGAGATTTTCCAGTATTTTCTGTTTTTGATAAAGTTATACCTCCCAAAGTAAACAGACAGTGGAAACAGAAGGTCCCTTATTTTATAACAAAATGGCGATTCTCGAACCACTGCCCAGAATCGACAGTCAGAAAAGGAACTTTGCTGTTAAATTAAAGTACTGTGTTCAGTGACACACGTTAAAATAATCTGGGTCAAATACCTTCAATTCACAATATTGATTACACAATAATGATTACACAATACTGATTACACAATACTGATTACACAAGACTGATTACACAACATTGATTACACAATACTGATTACACAACATTGATTACACAATATTGATTACACAACATTGATTACACAATTTTGATTACACAACATTGATTACACAATACTGATTACACAGTATTGACTACACAATACTGATTACACAACATTGATTACACAATATTGATTACACAATATTTATTACACAACATTGATTACACAATATTGATTACACAGTATTGATTACACAACATTGATTACACAGTAATGATTACACAACATTGATTACACAATACTGATTACACAACATTGATTACACAATATTGATTACACAACATTGATTACACAATTTTGATTACACAACATTGATTACACAATACTGATTACACAGTATTGACTACACAATACTGATTACACAACATTGATTACACAATATTGATTACACAATATTTATTACACAACATTGATTACACAATATTGATTACACAGTATTGATTACACAACATTGATTACACAGTAATGATTACACAACATTGATTACACAATATTACAAAGAACAAAACAGCACAGGAACAGGTCCTTCGGCCCTCCAAGTCCGCGCCACTCCCTGGTCCAAACTAGACCATTCTTTTGTATCCCTCCATTCCCACTCCGTTCATGTGGCTAACCAGATAAGTCTTAATGGTTCCCAGTGTATCCGCCTCCACCACCTTGCCCGGCAGCGCATTCCAGGCTCCCACCATCCTCTGTGTAAAATACGTCCTTCTGATATCCGTGTTAAACCTTCCCCCCCCTCACCTTGAACCTATGACCCCTCGTGAACGTCACCGCCGGCCTGGGAAAAAGCTTCCCACCGTTCACCCTAACTATGCCTTTCATAATTTTATACACCTCGATTAGGTCACCCCTCATCCTCCGTCTTTCCAGTGAGAACAACCCCAGTTTACCCAATTTCTCCTCATAACTAAGCCCTTCCATACCAGGCAACATCCTGGTCAACCTCCTCTGTACTCTCTCTAAAGCCTCCACGTCCTTCTGGTAGTGTGGCGACCAGAACTGGACGCAGTATTCCAAATGCGGCCGAACCAACGTTCGATACAATTGCAACATCAGACCCCAACTTTTATACTCTCTGCCCCATCCTATGAAGGCAAGCAAGCCATATGCCTTATTCACTGCCTTCTCCACCTGTGACGTCACCTTCAAGGATCTGTGGACTTGCACACCCAGGTCCCTCTGCGTATCTACACCCTTTATTGTTCTGCCATTTATCGTATAGCTCCTCCCTACGTGAGTTCTACCAAAATGCATCACTTCGCATTCATCTGGATTGAACTCCATCTGCCATTTCTTTGCCCAAATTTCCAGCCCATCTATATCCTTCTGTAGCCTCTGACAATGTTCCTCACTATCTGCAAGTCCAGCCATTTTCGTGTTGTCCGCAAAGTTACTGATCACTCCAGTTACAGCTTCTTCCAGATCGTTTATGCTATCACAAATAGCAGAGGTCCCAATACAGAGCCCTGCGGAACATCACTAGTCACAGGCATCCAGCCGGAAAAGGACCCTTCCACTACCACCCTC
The DNA here is from genome assembly GCF_964213995.1 of Mustelus asterias. Lineage (NCBI taxonomy): Eukaryota > Metazoa > Chordata > Chondrichthyes > Carcharhiniformes > Triakidae > Mustelus > Mustelus asterias. The sequence continues at coordinate 267,265 of NW_027590413.1, forward strand.
TGTCTTCTGTGACCAAGCCAGTTCTCCACCCATCTAGCCACCTTCCCCTTTATCCCATGAGATCCAACCTTTTGCACCAACCTACTATGAGGGACTTTGTCAAACGATTTACTAAAGTCCATATAGACGACATCCACGGCCCTTCCCTCGTCAACCATTCTAGTCACTTCTTCAAAAAACTCCACCAGGTTAGTGAGGCATGACCTCCCTCTCACAAAACCATGCTGACTATCGTTAAGGAGTTTATTCCTTTCTAAATGCGCATACATCCTAGCTCTAAGAATCCTCTCCAACAACTTCCCTACCACAGACGTCAAGCTCACCGACCTATAATTTCCCGGGTTATCCTTCCTACCCTTCTTAAATAACGGGACCACATCAGCTATCCTCCAATCATCTGGGACCTCACCTGTGTCCAGTGACGAGACAAAGATTTGCGTCAGAGGCCCAGCGATTTCATCTTTCGTCTCCATGAGCAGCCTTGGATAGATTCCATCAGGCCCTGGGGATTGGTCAGTCTTTATATTCCTCCTTTGTAATGGAGATTTTCTCTAATGGGTCAACACTCCCCTCCGAGACACTCCCAGTCAACACATCCCTCTCCTTTGCGAATGCCGATGCAAAGTATTCATTTAGTATCTCCCCTACTTCTTTGGGCTCTGAAGCATAATTCCCCACTTTTGTCCCTGAGAGGTCCGATTTTTTCCCTGACAACCCTTTTGTTCCTAACGTATGAATAAAATGCCTTGGGATTCTCCTTAATCCTGTCTGCCATGACATTTCGTGACCCGTTTTTGCCCTTCTAATTCCTCGTTTGAGTTCTTTCCGACTTTGTATTACTCCGGAGCTCCCTCTGTTTTTAGCTGCCTGGACCTAACGTACGCCTCTCTTTTCTTTTTCACCAATCCCTCAATTTCCCTGGTTATCCATGGTTCTCGATTCCTACCTTTCCTATCCTTCTTTTTTACAGGCACATGCCTATCCTGCAGCCCTATCAAATGTTCCTTAAAAGACTCCCACATGCCAGATGTGGATTTACCCTCAAACAGCCTCTCCCAATCAACAGCTGCCAATTTCTGCCTAATCCCACTTAAGTTAGCCTTCCCCCAATCCAACACCTTACCCTTGGGACACCACTCATCCTTTTCCATCACTATCCTAAAGCTAACAGAATTGTGGTTATTTTTGCCACATGTTCCCCTACCGTAACTTTGAAAACCTGACCGGGCTCATTCCCCGGTACTAGGTCCAGTATAGCCCCCTCTCTAGTCGGGCTATCTACATATTGTTCCAAAGAACCTTCCTGTACACATTTTACAAATTCCTCCCCATTCAGACTCCCAGCCCTACGCGATTTCCAGTCTATGCCAGGGACATTGAAGTCTCCCACTACAACAACCCTATTTTTCCTGCACCTATCCATTATCTCCTGACATATCCGTTCTTCCACTTCCCTTGGGCTGTTGGGGGGCCTGTAGCATACCCCCAACATCGTGACTGTGCCCTTCCTGTTTCTAAGCTCCACCCACAGTGACTCGTTACACGACCCCTCTGAATTGTCCCCCCTCTGCACCGCTGTACTATATTCTCTAACTAATACTGCTACTCCCCCACCTCTTTTGGTCCCTCCTCTGTCTCGCCTAAAACACTTGTACCCCGGAATATTCAGAATATTGATTCCACAACATTGATTACACAATATTGATTAAACAATATTGATTAAACAACTTTGATTACACAGTATTGATTACAGCACTTTGATTACAGAATTTTGATTACACAACTTTGATTACACAATATTGATTACACAACATTGATTACACAACATTGATTACACAATGTTGATTCGACAACATTGATTACACAACATTGATTACACAATACTGATTGTACAATATTTGTTGCACAATATTGATTTGACAACATTGATTACACAATACTGATGACACAATATTGATTATACAACATTCAGACAGACAGTGAAGAAATATAAACGGCATCATAATCTCTGTAAACTACTCAGTTTCCTTTAATTGACTGGTACTGGAGTGTGAAAAGACTACAATGTGACCAGCAAATATTCACTTAGCAAAAGCGAGTCACAATCTAAGAGATGTATCATAAAGAGTGCATTATACATGCTGAATTCCAAGATCACAGCATTCCCGTGAACCATCGAACCCACGGCAGTGCAGAAGGAGGCCCTACGGCCCATCGAGTCTGCACTGACTCTCTGACAGAGCATCTTACCTGCATTGGAATGATCCGGGTACATGTTTTCTTTTAAGACCAAAGTTAATATTTAAATGTGAAGACCTGAACGCCTCTCAATGCACAAATATTGTTCGTTTCAACATCATTTCCTGCAAACTTTAACATAAATCTGTTTGTTCTGTATCAGGATATGTCCCTAAATATTACAGTGAGGATAACAAACTTCATTGAACTTTTTGCCATTCATCTCCTCCAATAAATTCGTGAGGTGATTGATTAAGCGCTAAAATAATTCACTAAATTTGTTTCAAGCTTGAGAATACTTGAAACATAGAGTGCAAAATCACTGGGGACTTCATTGGGGCAGCACAGTGGTCAGCACTGCTACCTCACAGCGCCAGGGACCCAGGTTCGATTCCCGGCTTGGGTCACTGTGTGGAGTTTGCATGTTCTCCCCCATATCAGCGTGTGTTTTGTCCGGGTGCTCCGGTTTCCTCCCACAGTATGAAAGACGTGCCGATTGCAGTGCAGAAGGTGTCTATTCGGCCCTTCACGCCTGCACTGACCACAAACCCACCCAGCCCCCATGCCGGTAATCCCTCTTTACCCTTGCTAGTGCCCCCTGGCACTGAGGGGGAATTTAGGCATGGCCAATCCACCTAACCCGCACATCTTTGGAGTGTGGGAGGAAGCTGGGGCACCCGGAGGAAACCCACGCAGACACGGGGAGAACGTGCAGACATCACACAGACAGTGATCCAAGTTGGGAGTTGAACCCGGGTTCCTGTGCTGTGAGGCAGTAGTGCTAACCATTGTGTCACGGTATGGTCCAGTCATTCACTGGCGCTTGAGACCTTGCAATGTAATCAGAACCTGTCTGATACAGTAAACAATAAATCACATTCTAAAAGATTTATCACAAACTGTGCATCAAATGCTGCTATCCCAGAGTGGTTAGCACTGCTGCATCACAGCGCCAGGGACCTGGGTTTGATTCTTGGCTTGGGTCAGTGTCTGTGCTGAATCTGCATGTTGATATAGAATAGTCATAGAATCCCTACACAGCAGAAGGAGGCCATGCAGCCCATCACATCTGCACCGACCACAATCCCACACAGACCCTGTCCCCGCAACCCCACATATCTATTCTGCTAGTCCTCCTGACACTCAGGGGTAATGTAGCGTGACCAATCCACGTAACCCAGACATCTTTGGCGTGTGGGAGGAAAGCGGAACACCCGGAGGAAACCCATACAGACAGGGGGAGAACATGCAGACTCCGCACAGAGAGCGACCCAAGGCTGGAATTGAACACAGGTCCCTGGCGCTGTGAGACGGCACTGCTAACCACTGTGCCACCGTGCCGCGTTGTCCCCATGTCTGTGTCTCCATGGGTTTCCTCCGGGTGCTCTGGTTTCCTCCCACAGTCCGACCGACGTGCTGGTTAGATGTATTGGCCATGCAAAATTGTCCCTCAGTGGAAGAACAAATGTAGGGGGGACGTATACAATAAATGGCAGAGCCATCAAGAGTATATAAACACAGAGGGACCTCGGTGTGCAAGTCCACAAATCCTTGAAGGCGGCAGTAGAGGTGGAGAAGGTGGTGAAGAAGGAATATGGCATGCTTTCCTTGATAGGACGGGGTATAGAGTATAAAAGCTGGAGTCTGATGTGGCAGTTGTACAGAACGCTGGTTAGTCCACATTTGGAATATTGCATCCATTTCTGGTCGCCACACTACTGGGGCGGCACGGTAGCACAGTGGTTAGCACTGCTGCTTCACAGCTCCAGGGTCCTGGGTTCGATTCCCGGCTCGGGTCACTGTCTGTGTGGAGTTTGCACATTCTCCTCGTGTCTGCGTGGGTTTCCTCCGGGTGCTCTGGTTTCCTCCCACAGTCCAAAGATGTGCGGGTTAGGTTGATTGGCCAGGTTAAAGAAATTGCCCCTTAGAGTCCTGGGATGCGTAGGTTAGAGGGATTAGCAGGTAAAATATGTGAGGGTAGGGCCTGGGTGGGATTGTGGTCGGTGCAGACTCGATGGGCCGAATGGCCTCCTTCTGCACTGTAGGGTTTCTATGATTTCTATGATTTCTACCAGGAGGACGTGGAGGCTTTAAAGAGAGTGCAGAGAAGGTTTGCCAGGATGTTGCCTGGTAGGGAGGGTCTTAGATATGAGGGGAGATTTGGTGAGCTGGGCTTGTTCTCCCTGGAAAGACGGAGAATGAGGGGAGACCTAATAGAGGTGTACAAAATTATGAAGGGTATAGATAGAGTGAACAGTGGGAAGCTTTTTCCCAGGTCGGAGGTGACGATCACGAGGGGTCACGGGCTCAAGGTGAGAGCGGCGAGGTATAACTCAGACATCAGAGGGACGTTTTTTACACAGAGGGTGGTGGGGCCTGGAATGCGCTGCCAAGTAGGGTGGTGGAGGCAGACACGCTGGCATCATTTAAGACTTACCTGGATAGTCACATGAGCAGTCTGGGAATGGAGGGATACAAACGAATGGTCTAGTTGGACCAAGGAGCGGCACAGGCTTGGAGGGCCGAAGGGCCTGTTTCCTGTGCTGTACTGATCTTTGTTCTTTGTACTCGAACAGGTGCCGGAGTGTGGCGACTATGGGATTTTCACAACGTCATTGCTGTGCTAATGTAAGCCGACATGTGACACGAATAAATAAACTTATCTCAAACAATGACGAGACAGAGTACAGGAATGAGATAGGGAATCTGGTGAACTGGTGCAGCCACAGTAATCCCTCCCTCAATGTCAGCAAAATGAAGGAGATTGTCATCGACTTCAGGAAGCGTAAAGGAGAACATGCCCCTGTCTACATCAATGGGGACGAAGAAGAAAGGGTCAAGAAATTCAAGTTTTTAGTGTCCAGAACACCAACAACCTGTCCTGATCCCCACATGCCGACACTATAGTTCAGAAAGCCCACCAACGCCTCTTACTTTCTCAGAAGACTGAGGAAATTTGGCATGTCAGCTCCGAATCTCAGTAACTTCTACAGATGCATTCTTTCTGGTTGGGTCACAGCTTGGTGTGTCTCCTGCTCTGCCCAAGACTGTAAGGAAGTACAAAAGGTTTTGAATGTAGCCCAATCCATCACGCAAACCAGCCTCGCATCCATTGACTCTGTCTATACTTCCCGCTGTCTCGGCTACGCATCCAGCATTATTAAGGACCCCACGTACCCGGGACATTCTCTCTTCCACCTTCTTTCTTCGGGAAAAAGATACAAAAATCTGAGGTCACGTATCAATCGACGAAAGAACAGCTTCTTCTCTGCTGCTGTCAGACTTTTGAATTGACTTACCTCGCATTTAGTTGATCTTTCTCTGCACCCGAGCTATGACTGTGACACTACATTCTGCACGCTCTCCTTTCCTTCTCTATGTTTTGTCTGTATCGCGCGCAAGAAACAATACTTTTCATTATATATTAATAAATGTGACAATAATAAATCAAATCAAATCCAGATAAGCTGAAAATTAAGCTCACATCAATTTTGTGAAGCCCTTTCAGTCCCAGCAAGTCATTTGCAGTTGTCTTATTTACCAAACGGTCGCTACTTATCCGTTTGAGACATTAATATTCAAAAGAAAACAAGAATAAATGACCTTCTTGTTGCCAGGATCTGAGATTTAGTGTTGATCTAAAAGGTAACTCAGTAAAAAGAAAGGTAATTCGACAAGAAAACCAGATGAATGGGAAATCGAATAGCTTTTTCCATAATTCACACAGACCCATAATTTGCAAAACCGTGGTTATATGATGCAGTCATATAACAAAGTGAATTTTAAATTGTATCTCTGCAAATCATCTTAATTTGGATTGCTCATCCACACAGACCACGATTCCAGCTGTGGAAACTCTTTTAATTCATATCATTCATTCTCTCTCTCTATATTTGTTTACCCAACAATAATAAGATCAGATAGTCTGAGACTAGGTGACACAGTGGTTAGTGCTGCTCCCTCACAGCGTCAGAGACCAGGGTTCGCTTCCCGGCTTGGGTTACTGTCTGTGCGGAGTCTGACTGTTGTCCCCCATGTCATAGAGTCAGAGAGGTTTACAGCATGGAAACAGGCCCTTCAGCCCAACTGGTCCATGCCACCTTTTTTTAACTACTCAGCTACTCCCAATTGCCTGTATTTGGCCCATATCCCTCTATACCCATCTTACCCATGTAACTGTCTAAATGCTTCTTAAAAGACAAAATTGTATCCGCCTCTGCTACTGCCTCTGGCAGCTTCTTCCAGACATTCACCGCCCTCTGTGTGAAACAATTGTCCCTCTGGGCCTTTTTGCATCTCTCCCCTCTCACCTTAAAGCTATGTCCTCTACGTTTGGAGTCCCCTACCTTCGGGAAAAGATGTGGACTATCTGGGGCGGCACAGTGGCACAGTGGTTAGCACTGCTGCTTCACAGCACCAGGGACCCGGGTTCAATTCTGGTCTCACGTCACTGACTGTGTAGAGTTGGCACATTCTCCCTGTGTCTGCGTGGGTTTCCTCCGGGTGCTCCGATTTCCTCCCACATTCCAAAGATGTGTGGGTTAGGTTGATTGGCCATGCTAAATTGACCCTAGTGTCAGGAGAATTAGCAGGGATATGTGGGGTTATGGGAATAGGGCCTGGGTGGGATTGTGGTCGGTGCAGACTTGATGGGCCGAATAGCCTCCTTCTGCACACCAGGGATTCTGTGATTTGATGTTTAACACAGAAGTGAATTTGAAACATTATTTCTGTTTTCCTCCCCAGACAAACACGTTCTTTCCTGGCTGGTCTTTCGGGGCGTGGTTGTTGTTTGCGCTTAGAATCTGCTTCAGCACTTGATGTAACATCAACCCAGTCGTTGCATAAGCAGTAACACCGAATATATCATTGTAGAGGACATCAACTCACTTCCTGCGAGCTTCATTGCAGCTGAATATCACATGAAGCAACTAGAGCAGCATCACCTTCTGAGAAATGAAGACCAGAGTGCGATTGTAAACTGTCAACATTTTTAAAATCTTAAGGAGACATTCGACCTTCGGCATTTGTTGAAACTTCTTTTTGTAAAAGTCTTTGAAGAACAATGAGCCAAACTGTCGTGGAAACTGCATTTTATTTCAGGATTTGAATATTTCAAGCAGCCTCATTGTAAGGTTTACTAGTTCCTCAACAGAAAACAGAAGATTCATTCCTGAAACATTACACTGTGCATCACATCATTGAGCTGACAGCAAATCAGCATCATGACATTGCTGTTTTAACGGGGGAATTTGGCCGAAAAATCTCTTATTTATAATGTCGTGCGGAATAAAAAAAGACGTTCCTTCTCATTTTAAACATCGCCATCTGTGAAACATGGGAGCTAAAAAAAACATTGCACGGGAGTTATTCATGACGATGCTTTGTCCGTCAGGCTCCCTTCTCATTTCTCATTCTGAAACCATCCAGTAAAACCCGGTGGCCACATGATGCTTTTGCCTTGTTAAATGTTGCATTATTTTGGGTTGAATGGAATCCAGTGGTTCAGTTCTGTTTTTGCATTGGCTTCAAGCGGATCGAGTTTATACAGCTTTATATTCCATGGCATGACTTGAGCTGAGCTCAAAGCAGGTTGGACGGTTGAGTTCAGTTGAACGGTAAGATGTCACAGCAATTTCATTGCAATGTTAATGTAAGCCGACTTGTGACACTAATAAATAAACTTTTAAACTAACATTTTTATTAAAGACAACCTTTCTTGATTAGTGCCCTGCACCCTAACAGCCTCTCCACCTACAGGGAAACATCTACACTCGAGATACAGAATTTCAGTGACTCCCTATTCACAGGATAATATATCGACATATCGATTGTGGTCCTTCAGTACTTTTCCATTCACAGAGATATACGTTCTAAATATGTCTCTTTGCGCATCTCTATCCACACCTCCCATCCATTGACTCTGTCTACACTTCCCGCTGCCTCGGAAAAGCAGCCGGCATAATCAAGGACCCCACACCCGCCGGGCACTCTCCCTCCCACCTTCTTCCATCAGGTGACCTCCGTCTGAGGTCACGTACCAACCAACTCAAGAACAGCCTCTTCCTTGCTGCCATCAGACTTTTGAATGGACCTATCCCGCATTAAGTTGACCTTTCTCTACACCCTAGATATGACTGTAACATTCAGCACCCTCTCCTTTCCCTGGAATCATAGAAACCCGACAGTGAAGAAAGAGGCCATTCGGCCCATCGAGTCTGCATTGACAACAATCCCACCCGGGTCCTATCCCCATCGTCCCAAATATTTACCCTGCTAATCCCTCTAACCTACATATCCCAGGACACTAAGGGGCAATTTATCATTGCCAATGCACCTAACCCGCACCCACCTTTGGATTTTGGGAGGAAACCAGATCCGGAGGAAACCCACGCAGACACGGGGAGAATGTGAAAACTCCACACAGACAGTGGCCCAAGCCGGGAATCAAACCCAGTTCTCTGGAGCTGTGATGCAGCAGTGCTAACCACCATGCCATTGTGCTGCTCACCACTGTGCAATATGCATTGTCTGTATAGCGTGCAAGAAACAATACCTTTCACTGTATACTAATACATGTGACAAGAATCAAATCAAATCAAAACAAATCATCACAAAATTAAATAATTTAATTTATTCCTCCATCTGCCAACTTGTTCCCCATTCTGTTCTATTGTCTATATCTCTGTGCAGCCCCTTTGAATTCTCCTCATAGCTTTAATTCACAATTAGTTTAGAATCATATTGGAAATCTGGTAGCTTACTCCCAGCATCTTCAGTTACTTTGTTGACATATATTGGCCGAGTGGTATTATCGCCAGACTATTAATCCAGAAACTCAGCTAATGTTCCAGGGACCCGGGTTCGAATCCCGCCACGACAGGCGATGGAATTGGAATGCAATAAAAGATATCTGGAATTAAGAATCTACTGATGCCCATGAAACCATTGTCGACTGTCGGAAAAGCCCGTCTGGTTCACGAATGTCCTTCAGGGAAGGAAATCTGCCGTGCGGACCCGGTCTGGCTCACATGTGACTCCAGAGCCGCAGCAATGTGGTGGACTCTCAACTGCCCTCGAGCAAGTAGGGATGGGCAATAAATGTTGGCCCAGCCAGCGACGCCCATGTACCACGAACAAATAATAAAAAAAACATAAACAGCGACATCCCCAATACAAATTTTTGCAATATTTCATAAGTTACAGCCAACCAGCCTGAATGTGCTTCAGTATCCCGACTCACTGTTCCGTGCCTGCTGACGAATTATCTATCCAATCCAGGCTGACAACCTGAGCCACAATCGGACACCTCGACTCTTTGTGCTGCATGCTATGGGATTGTTGTAATCCAAATCTATGACATCAACTGGCCCCATCGTGTAGAGCGGTGAACTCACTTGCCTACATGACAAGGGTGTGATTCAGTATACTACCAATGATGTGAGTTCAATCTCCCTACAGGCTGCAGTGATTTGTAAATATTGTCTCCACAACTTGTCCAAGAGTGGCATAGACAGAGTGGATAGTCAGAGGCTCTTTCCTAGGGTAGAAACGTCAAGTACGAGGGGACATAGGTTAAAGGTGCGTGGGGAAAAGATCAGAGGAGATCTGTGAGGCAAGTTTTTTACACAGAGGGTGGTGAATTGCTGGAACGCGCTGCCCGAGGAGGTGGTGGGAGCAGGTACGATAGCGGCATTTAAGGGGCATCTAGATGAATACATGAATAGAATGGGAATGGAAGGATACGGATTCTGTAAGTGCATACGGTTTTAGTTTAGGCAGGCATTATGATCGGCGCAGGCTTGGAGGGCCGAAGGGCCTGTTCCTGTGCTGTACTGTTCTTTGTTCTTTGAGTGGTGAACTGAAATGGGCAGCACGGTGGTACAGTGGTTGGCACTGCTGCCTCACAGTGCCAGGGACCCGGGTTCGATTCCTGGCTTGGATCACTGTCTGTGCGGAGTCTGCATGTTCTCTCCGTGTCTGCATGGGTTTCCTCCGGCTGCCCCCGTTTTCTCCCACAGTCTGAAAGACGTGCTGGTTCGGTGCGTTGGCCATGTTAAATTCTCTCTCTGTGTACCCAAACAGGCACTGGAGTGTGGGGACTAGGAGATTTTCACAGTAACTACATTGCAGTGTTAATGTAAGCCTACTTGTGACACTAATAAAAACAGCACATTTTCTATATCAGCAGTTATCTATTTCAGAGCACTAAAGTCAGCTTTAAGTTTTGGCGATGTTATATGGTTTAAATCCCTCGACTTATACTTATACTTCCACCTCCAGATACTGAGAGCTCCTTGCTCTTATGAGTAAGTCCATTGGTTATCCTCTATTCCTGCTATGGAAATGACGTGTTCCACTGTGAAAACAGGTGCAGAATACAGAATCCTCAATATAAACATTCAAAAGGGTCCAGAGGGGGAATTCTTTCACATGGAGTGTGGTGAGTGTCTGGAACAAGCTGCCAGAGGCAGTAGGAGAGGGGGGTACAATTTTGTATTTTAAAAAGCGTTTAGTCAGTTCCATGGGTACGATGGGTATAGAGAGACATGGGCCAAATGCGGGCAATTGGGACGAGCTTAAAGGTAAAAACTGGGCGGCACGGACAGGTTGGGCCGAAGGGCCTGTTTCCATGCGGTAAACCTCAATGACTCGATAACATAGGAACAGGAATTAAGAGCAGAAGTCGGCAAATTCAGCCCTTCGAGCCTGATCCGCCATTCAATCAGATCATGGCTGATCTCTCCCTGGTCTCAAATCCCCCTCCCCACCTGTTCCCCATATCCCCTTATCCCTTTTTTATTAGAAATATATCCATCTCCTTCTTGAAACCATTCAATGATTCAGACTCCACCGCGCGATGGGGCAGCGAGTTCCACAAACTCACCACCTCTGCGAGAAGTAGTTCGTCCTCATCTCAGTATTAAATCTACCGCCTCTCAACCTATACCTGTGACCTCTTGTTTGAGATTGCCCCATAAGAGGAAACATTTGGTCTACAGTTACTTTATCAATCCCTTTTAAAATTTTATATACCTGCATCAGATCCCCTCTCATCCCTCTGAACTCCAGTGAGTACAAGCCCAAAGTGATTAATCTCTCCTCATACGTCAATCCTCTCATCCTAGAGTCAATCTGGTGAACCTCCTCTGAACTGCCTCCAATGCAGCAACATCCTTCCTCAAATAAAGTGACCAAAACTGGACACAACACTCCAGATACTCTGTGGGATTTTCATAGAATCATAGATAAAAAGATTCTTATCACTTGGAAAGGTTTCATCAGTAATGAGGGGGCCTTAGTACATTTTGTTTTACCCGAAGTGGGAGGCAGCCATTCCTGATCGAAACTGGACGATCTTAATATCTTGGAACAGTGGAGTTCAAAGAGGCGCGCGAGACAATGAAATGGGAGATGGGTGGGAAGGAGGAAATGTAAGGAAAGTCACTGAGCTAAGTAATATGATTAGAGATAGAGGTGAGAGGGGAAAGATTTCAAAGGGAACTGAGGGGCAACTTCTTCAAACGGAGGGTGGTGTGTGTATAGAATGAGCTGCCGGAGAAAGTGGTTGAGGCAAGTTCAGTACCAACATTTAAAAAGCATTTGGATAGAGGGAAAGGATTATAGGGATATGGACTGAACGCGGGCAATTGGGACCAACTGGGAGGGCACCATGGTCAGCATGGACTGTTTGGGCCGAAGGACCTGTTTCCATGCTGTATTGCTCTGTGACTCGATATAGGCTGCGTGAAGAGATATTCTGTGACTAGCACGATGCTGAGTGAAGTTGTAAAACTTGAAGTGTCCTTCCAGAAACCAAGAAAGATTTATGTTTCAAAATACACCCCTGTTTCTGAATATTTTGGATTTCCACAGTGCAGTGGAAGAGTGTCAGAATTCATGTGGTTTGCCTTGAATATTGTGATAGCAGTTTTGCCTTGAGTATTATTTCTGGAATTTGATCTATCAACAGCTGTAAGAGATAATTGAAAAGAAATTAGCAGGGGGGTAGGAGGGTAAATATGTGGGGTTATGGGGATAGGGCCTGGTTGGGAATGTGGTCAGTGCGGACTCGATGGGCCAAATAACCTCCTTCTGCACTGCAGGGATTCTATGATCTTGGTTTCAGATAAAACGCGGCACAACATCGTGGGCCGAAGGGCGTGTTCTGTGCTGTTCTATCTATGAAAGTGATTATAAGACTATTCTCACCAACTGGAATTTTAATAAGACTGTCCATAATATACCACCTGAATCTCCCACACCTCATTTTTAAATTTTGCCTCCTCATAACTGACCCTTCAGCTCAGGGGAACAGCTGCTCTCTCACCACCCTGTCCATGTCCTTCATAATCTTGTACACCTCGATCAGGTCGTCCCTCAGTCTGCTCTGCTCCAGAGAAAACAAACAATACCTATCCAACCTCTCTTCATTCCTTATATGTCCCGTCCCAGGCAGCATCTTGGTGAATCTCCTCTGCACCACCTCCAGTGCAATCACATCCTTCCTATAATGTGTCGACCAGAACTGCACACAGTGCTCCAGCTGTGGCCAAACCAACGCTCTATACAACTCCAACATGACCTCTACGTTTTTGTAATTTATATCCCGATTGACAAAGTTGAACAATAATATTCCAGCAAAGACGAATCGCTGGCAACCCCTCATCACACCTCAGCAGCTATAGACGCTGGTCGGGTTTGTGGTCCCGTGAGCCGTCCCTCTGGTCAGGAGGGAACCACTGCCATTCCATCAGCCCAGGTATTCTGCCGCGGGGAAGCAACTTCACTTTCTCCGAAGTTAGGAGGTGGTGGGAAGAAGCCTCCTCATAGCAGACGTTCTGTCCAATCTATTTAGGGTGTAGCGGTGACGGAGTGGTTAGCACTGCTGCCTCACAGAGCGAGGGACCCGGGTTCGGATCCCGGCTTGTGTCACTGCCTGTGTGGAGTCTGCATGTTCTCTCCATGTCTGCGTGGGTTTCCTCTGGTTTTCTCCCACAGTCTGAAAGACGTGCTGGTCAGGTGCATTGGCCATGCTAAATTTTCCCTCAGTGTACCCGAACAGGAACCGGAGTGTGGTGACTAGGGGATTTTCACAGTAACTTCATTGTAGTGGTAATGTAAGCCCGCTTGTGACGACACGAATAAATATATTTTAATCGGTTACAATCACCGACCAGGAACTCCAATGGCAGCGAGAATAGGATAGTAACTGGCTCCAGCTTGACCGATAGTGGATCAGTGTGTTTTCTGAGAGAAGCGATGGTGTCTGCCTATGACATAAACCGTGGCCATTTACTGAGGTCTCACACTGAAGGTCTTCTCTTTAATACACAGCAGAAACACTCCTGAGACTCGGCAGAGCAACCTATTAGAGTAATCAATTACAGGTGAGAAAACAAACAACACACTGCAATGCTGGCACTGAGAAGGAGCAATGATTGGATTTGATTTACATAAGAACATAAGAAATAGGAGCAGGAGTAGGCCATCTAGCCCCTCGAGCCTGCCCCGCTTATCTTCAATAAGATCATGGCTGATCTGACGTGGATCAGTACCACTTACCCGCCTGATCCCCATAACCCTTAATTCCCTTACCGATCAGGAATCCATCCATCCGCGCTTTAAACATATTCAGCGAGGTAGCCTCCACCACCTCAGTGGGCAGAGAATTCCAGAGATTCACCACCCTCTGGGAGAAGAAGTTCCTCCTCAACTCTGTCTTAAACCGACCCCCCTTTATTTTGAGGCTGTGTCCTCTAGTTTTAACTTCCTTACTAAGTGGAAAGAATCTCTCCGCCTCCACCCTATCCAGCCCCCGCATTATCTTGTCAGTCTCCATAAGATCCCCCTTCATCCTTCTAAACTCCAATGAGTACAAACCCAATCTCCTCAGCCTCTCCTCATAATCCAAACCCCTCATCTCCGGTATCAACCTGATGAACCTTCTCTGCACTCCCTCCAATGCCAATATATCCTTCCTCATATAAGGGGACCAATACTGCACACAGTATTCCAGCTGCGGCCTCACCAATGCCCTGTACAGGTGCATCAAGACATCCCTGCTTTTATATTCTATCCCCCTCGCAATATAGGCCAACATCCCATTTGCCTTCTTGATCACCTGTTGTACCTGCAGACTGGGCTTTTGCGTCTCATGCACAAGGACCCCCAGGTCCCTTTGCACGGTAGCATGTTTTAATTTGTTTCCATTGAGATAGTAATCCCATTTGTTATTATTTCCTCCAAAGTGTATAACCTCGCATTTCTCAACGTTATACTCCATTTGCCATATCCTCGCCCACTCACTCAGCCTGTCCAAATCTCTCTGCAGATCTTCTCCATCCTCCACACGATTCACATTTCCACTTATCTTTGTGTCGTCTGCAAACTTCGTTACCCTACACTCCGTCCCCTCCTCCAGATCATCTGTATAAATGGTAAATAGTTGCGGCCCGAGTACCGATCCCTGCGGCACGCCACTAGTTACCTTCCTCCAACCGGAAAAACACCCATTTATTCCGACTCTTTGCTTCCTGTCGGATAGCCAGTCCCCAATCCACTTTAACACACTACCCCCAACTCCGTGTGCCCTAATCTTCTTCGGCAGCCTTTTATTGGGCACCTTATCAAACGCCTTTTGGAAATCCAAAAACACCGCATCCACAGGTTCTCCTCCATCAACCGCCCGAGTCACATCTTCATAAAAATCCAACATGTTCGTCAAGCACGACTTTCCCCTCATGAATCCATGCTGCGTCTGATTGATCGAACCATTTCTATCCAGATGCCCTGCTAGCTCCTCTTTAATAATGGATTCCAACATTTTCCCTACTACAGACGTTAATTTGATTTATTATTGTCACATGTGTTAGTATAAAGTGAAAAACATTGTTTCTTGCGCGCTACACGGAGAAAGCATACCATTTATAGAGAAGGAAAGGAGAGAGTGCAGAATGTAGTGTTACAGTCATGGCTAGCGTGTAGAGAAGGATCAACTTCACATAATAATAAAGTATTATATAATATATATATTATGTGTTGTATGCGGCTACCTGAATATAAGGTAGGTTCATTCAAAAGTCTGACGGCAGCAGGGAAGAAGCTGTTCTTGAGTCGGTTGGTACGTGACCCCAGACTTTTGTATCTTTTTCCCGATGAAGGAAGGTGGAAGAGAGAATGTCCGGGGTGTGTGGGGTCCTTGATTATGCTGGCTGCTTTTCCCCGAGGCAGTGGGAAGTGTAGACAGTGTCAATGGGTGGGAGGCTGGTTTGAGTGATGGATTCGGCTTCGTTCACAACCCTTTATAGTTTCTTGCAGCCTTGGACAGAGCAGAAGCCATATCAAGCTGTGATACAACCAGAAATAATGCTTTCTATGGTGCATCTGTAAAAGTTGGTGAGAGTCAGAGCTGACATGCCAAATTTCCTTAGCCTCCTGAGAAAGTAGAGGCACCGGTGGGTTTTCTTAACTTTTGCATCGGTGTGGGGGGATCACGGCAGGTTGTTGGTGATCTGGACACCTAGAAACCTGAAGCTCTCGATCATTTCCACTTCATCCCCAATTTTCAATGAAAATAGTGTTCCATTGTGATGAGAAATTCAGATCAGAAATAAGTTTCATGTTTTTCATTACGGTCTGTTTCACTACATTAAAGATACAATATAATTGCAATTTATTCAGGCTGTCAGTGGGGTGAATTATAGGCTAAATTTCCCCTTCGTGTCCCGGAGTGTGTCGGTTCGAGGTGTTGGTGGGGTAATTATGTGGGGTTATGGGGATAGGGCCTGGGTGGGATTGTTGTTGGTGCAGACTCGATGGGCCGAATGGCCTCTTTCGCACTGTTGGGTTTCTATGATATAATTTATGATGAGTCTGTACTGACCACAAACCCACCCAGGCCCGAATTCCGTAACCCCACGCATCCACCCTGATAGTCTCCCTGACAATAACGGGCAATTTTTAGCACGGCCAATGCAACTTACCTGCACATCTTTGGACTGTGGGAGGAAAGTGGAGCACCTGGAGGAAACCCATGCAGTCACGGGGGGAATGTGCGGTCTCCACACAGACAATGACCCGAGGTCGGAATCAGACCAGGATCCCTGACGCTGTGAGGCAGCACTAACCCCATGGTGCAAAGCTCAATCCAGGAGCCTTTCTGACAAAGAATGCAGTTGTGTTCTGTCCTTTCGGCTTCCATGAATTATCGAGTCAGATGTTACTTGTTCCATGCGCTCTGATGAAAGCAATAACAGCAACATCAGCACGAGGGGTGCTGAGGGAAGCCCTGTTGCCAATCTGTGCAGCAGAGTCTGATGTCCCAGCTTAGTCACTGGACTGTTTCGTTTTGTGTAAAAGATGTACAATTTTTAGTAAAGCTCATATTTCATTTCATTATAAATGTAGTCCTGGTACGAGATGGTGACTGTGCCAAGGCTGCATTTCCTGCCCACAAGTTACTGTTTAGCATGAGGTGCTTGGATTTCCTTTTGAATGTGTGCCCCCTTTGAGAATGTGACTGATACAATGGTGTAAGACAGGCATTCTCTGCTTTTCACACAGCGCTGATCAAGTTTCTAAAGTTTATTTATTCATGTAACAAGTAGGCTCACATTAACACTGCAATGAAGTTACTGTGAAAATCCCCTAGTTGCCACACTCCGGTGCCTGTTCGGGTACACTGAGGGAGGATTTAGAATGGTCAGTGCAACTAAACAGCACGTCTTCTGGTCTGTGGGAGGAAACCGGAGCACACGGAGGAAACCCATGCAGACACGGGGAGAACGTGCACACTCCACACAGGCAGTGACCCAAACCGGGGATCAAACCCGGGTCCCTGGCGCTGTGAGGCAGCAGTGCTAACGATTGTGCCACCATGCCACCCATACATACAAAGAACAAAGGAAAGTACAGCACCGGAACAGGCCCTTCGGCCCTCGAATTCCCTCCTCCCCCATGACTGTATCCAGCAGTCCAAACAGAAGGATGATGCTCTGGAACGTCCACATTATGGTAAATTCTCAACCTCAGCGTCTCCTGTATTGTGAATTCTCGCTTTATAAACAAGTGTGCTGCTCCCAACTGGTTCTCTGGCTCTTGGCTTCATGCGGAGCTTGTGACCTGGCAGAGGAATGAGCCAAGGTGACGATACTCTTGGCGAGGATGAAGAAAGGGTTGTTGCAATGTATAGGAGAGACGTAAAGGATGGGGGAGCTGGTGCGAGATGGATTGAGGAATCATGTATTTTTCGGGGACTTGCCTTAATATTTCCCGGAATTAACCAGCAGTTTGCTGAACATTTCAACATTTACATGTCAACTGAACAGGAGAACGCTGCGTGGGAATGAAAGCAAATGGAGTCAGTAAATGAATACAAAAACAGAAAATGCTGGGAGATCTCAGCAGGTCTGTCAGTATCTGTGGAGAGAGAATAGAGCCAATGTTTCACGTCTGTGTGACCCTTCCTCAGGGTCCATTCGTGAGACCATTTTGATGATAATGGAAGCAAAGTTGTCAGTTAAGGAGACTATATCCTGAGGGTGTCATCCAAGGTAATCAATAATCAACAAAGAACAAGGGAAAGTACAGCACAGGAACAGGCCCTTCGGCCCTCCAAACCTATGCCAATCATGATGCCCTAACTAAACTACAAAAAACAACTTCTGCCCTTACCCGGGACTGTCGGGGGTGAGGACCTTAAAACGATCACTCTTACTAAAGAGGTAGTGCTGGGTAGGCTAATGGGACTAAAGGTAGACAAGTCCCCTGGTCCGGATGGAATGCATCCCAGGGTACTAAAAGAAACGGCAGAAGTAATAGCAAATTCATCAGTTGTAATTTATCAAAATTCACTGGGCTCTGGGGAGGTGCCAGCTGATTGGAAAACAGCTAATGTAACGCCACTGTTTAAAAAAGGAGGTAGACAAAAGGCAGGTAACTACAGGCCGGTTAGCTTAACATCCGTAGTTGGGAAAATGCTGGAATCTATCATTAAGGAAGAAATAACAGGTCACCTGGAAAAGAATGATCCAATCAAGCAGACGCAGCATGGATTCTTGAAGGGAAAGCCATGTTTGAATAATTTACTGGAATACTTTGAGGATACGACGAGTGCAGTTGACAGAGGGGAACCGGTGGATGTTGTGTAAATAGATTTCCAGAAGGCATTCGATCAGGTGCCTCACAAAAGGTTGCTGCAGAAGATAAAGGTACACGGAGTTGGGGGTAAAGTGTTAGCGTGGATTGAGGATTGGCTATGTAACAGAAAGCAGAGAGTCGGAATAAATGGGTGCTTTTCCGGTTGGCAATCAATGACTCGTGGCGTGCCACAGGGATCGGTGCTGGGGCCTCAACTATTTACCATATACATAGACGATCTGGAGGAGGGGAGCGAGTGTAGGGTAACAAAGTTGGCGGATGACACAAAGATGAGTGGGAAAACAAATTGCGGGAGGACACAGAGAGTCTGCAGAGAGATTTGGATTGGCAAGTGGGCAAGGATCTGGCAGATGGAGTATAACGTTTGTAAGTGTGAGGTTATCCACTTTGGAAGGAATAATAGTAAAATGGACTCTTATTTAAACGGTGAAAAATTACAGCATGCTACTGTGCAGAGGGACCTGGGGGTCCTTGTGCATGAATCACAAATTCTCAGTTTGCAGGTGTAGCGGGTGATCAAGAAGGCAAATGGAATGTTGGCCTTTATCGTGAGAGGGATGGAGTATAAAAGCAGGGAGGTCATGCTGCAATTGTACAGGGTACTGATGAGGCCACACCTCGAGTACTGTGTGCAGTTTTGGTCCCCATATTTAAGAAAGGATGTATTTGCTTTGGAGTGGGTACAGAGAAGGTTCACCAGGTCGATTCCGGAGATGAGGGGGTCAGCTTATGAGGAGAGTTTGAGTAGACTGGGCCTGTACTCATTGGAGTTTAGAAGCTTGAAGGGAGATCTTATAGATACATATAAGATAATGAAGGGGCGAGACAGGTGAGAAGAAGCGAGGTTATTTCCACTTACAATGGAAACAAGAACTAGGGGGCATAGCCTCAAAATATAGGGGAGTCAATTTAGAACAGAGTTGAGGAGGAACTTCTTCTCCCAGAGGGTAGTGAATCTTTGGAGTTCTCTGCCCAATGAAGCAGTAGAGGCTACCTCGTTAAATGTGTTTAAGTCACAGATAGATAGATTTTTAACCATTCAGGGAATTAAGGGTTATGGGGAGCGGGCGGGTAAGTGGAACTGAATCCAGTATCAGATCAGCCATGATCTTATTGAATGGCGGAGCAGGCCTGAGGGGCTAGATGGCCTACTCCTGCTCCTATTTCTTATGTTCTTATGTTCTAACATTCCAGTCTATTGTTGTCAGATTCTGATCCAGTATTGTAATATCCCGTTCTATTATTCCCAGATCCTGACCCAGTATTGGACCATTACAGTCTATCGTTCTCGGATTCTGATACATTATGGGAACATTGCAGTCTATTGTTCTCAGATTCTGCTGCAGTATTGGAACATCCCGGTCCATTGTTCCCTGACTCTGATCCAGCATTGGAACATTTCACTCTCTTGTTCTCAGATTCTGATCCAGTATTGAAACATTACAGTGTATTGTTCTCAGATTCTGCTGCAGTATTGGAACATCCCGGTCCATTGTTCCCTGACTCTGATCCAGCATTGGAACATTTCACTCTCTTGTTCTCAGATTCTGATCCAGTATTGAAACATTACAGTGTATTGTTCCCAAATTCTGATCCTTTAATGGAACATTGTAGTCTCTTGTTCTCAGATGCTGATCCAGTATTGGAACATTGCAGTCCATTGTTCTCAGATTCTGATCCAATATTGGAACATTACAGTCTAAAGATCTCAGATTCTGATTCATCATTGTAATATCCCAGTTCATTGTTCTCAGATTCTGATCCAATATTGGAACATTGCGGTCTATTGTTTAGATTCTGATCAATGATTGGAACATTACAGTCTGTTGTTCTCAAATTCTGATCCTTTATGGGAGCAGTACAGTCTATTGTTCTCAGATTCTGATCCAGTATTGGAACATTGTAATCTCTTCTTTTCAGAATCTGATCCAGTATTGAATCTTGGCAGTCTATTGATCTCAGATTCGGATTCACTATTGGAACATTACAGTCTATTGCTCTCAGATTCTGTTCAATTTTTCTAAAATTGCAGACTATTGTTCTCAGAGTATGATCCAGAATTGGAACATTACAACCTTTAGTTTTCAGATTCTGATCCATTATTGGAACATTGCAGCCTACTGTTCTCAGAATCTGATCCATTATTGGAACATCCAGGTCTATTGTTCTCAGATTATGATCCAGAATTGGAACATTGCAGGCTATTGTTCTCAGATTCTGATCCAGTACTGGAACAATACTGTCTATTGTTCTCAGATTCTGATGCAGTTTTGGAATATTACATTCTATTGTTCTCAGATTCTGATCCAAGTATTGTAACATCCCAGTCATTTGTTCCCAGATTCTAATTCGTATTGGAACATTACAGCCTATAGTTCTCAGATTCTGATCAATTATTGGAACATTGCAGTCTACTGTTCTCAGGTTCTGAACCAGTATTGGAACATTGCAGTGTATGGTTCATAGATTCTTATTCATTATTGGAACATCCCAGTCCATTGTTTCCAACTTCTGATCCGTTATTGGAACATTCCAGTCTATTTGTCTC
The DNA here is from genome assembly GCF_964213995.1 of Mustelus asterias. Classification (NCBI taxonomy): domain Eukaryota; kingdom Metazoa; phylum Chordata; class Chondrichthyes; order Carcharhiniformes; family Triakidae; genus Mustelus; species Mustelus asterias. The sequence goes on from NW_027590413.1 coordinate 288,212, forward strand.
AGATTCTGAACCAGTATTGGAAAATTACAGTCTATTGTTTTCAGGTTATGACCCTGTATTGGACCATAGCAGTCTATTGTTCCCAGATTCTGATCCATAATGGAACATTGCAGTCTATTGTTCTCAGATTCTAATCCTGTATTGGAACATTACAGTGTATTGTTCTCAGATTCTGATCCATTAATGGAACATCCATTGATATTGTTCCCAGACTCTGATCCTGTATTGGAACTTTACAGTCTATTGTTCTCAGATTCTGATCCAGTATTGGAACATTGCAGTCTTTTGATCTCAGCACGGATTCGTGAAGGGCAAGTCGTGCCTCACAAATTTGATAGAATTTTTTGAGGAGGTAACTAAGCGTGTTGATGAAGGTAGGGCAGTTGATGTATTATACATGGATTTTAGAAAGGCGTTTGATAAAGTCCCCCATGGTCGGCTTATGATGAAAGTCAGGAGGTGTGGGATAGAGGGAATGTTGGCCGATTGGATAGATAACTGGCTGTCTGATCGAAGACAGAGGGTGGTGGTCGATGGAAACTTTTCGGATTGGAGGCAGATTGCTAGCGGAGTGCCGCAGGGATCAGTGCTTGGTTCTCTGCTCTTTGTGATTATTATTAATGACTTAGGCTGAAGGGTGGAGCAGTAAATTTGCTGATGACACCAAGATTGGTCGAGTAGTGGATGAGGTGGAGGGCTGTTGTAGGCTGCAAATAGACATAGATAGGATGCAAAGCTGGGCTGAAAAATGGCAAATGGAGTTTAACCCTGATAAATGTGAGGTGATTCATTTTGGTAGGACTAATTTAAATGTGGATTACAGGGTCAAAGGTCGGGTTCTGAAGACTGTGGAGGAATAGAGAGATCTTGGGGTTCATATCCACAGATCTCTAAAGGTTGCCACTCAAGTGGAAAGAGCTGTGAAGAAGGCATATAGTGTGTTAGCTGTTATTAACAGGGGGTTGGAGTTTAAGAGCCGTGGGGTTATGCTGCAGCTGTACAGGACCTTGGTGAGACCACATTTGGAATATTGTGTGCAGTTCTGGTCACCTCACTATAAGAAGGATGTGGAAGCGCTGGAAAGAGTGCAGAGGAGATTTACCAGGATGCTGCCTGGTTTGGAGGGTAGGTCTTATGAGGAAAGTTTGAGGGAGCTAGGGCTGTTCTCTCTGGAGCGGAGGAGGCTGAGGGGAGACTTAATAAAGATTTATAAAATGATGAAGGGAATAGGGAGAGTGAACTTTCAAAGATAATTTCCTTGGGTGGATGGAGCTACAACAAGGGGGCATAACTATAGGGTTCGTGGTGGGAGATACAGAGAGAGTGGTTGGGGTGTGGAATGGACTGCCTGCAGTGATAGTGGAGTCAGACACTTTAGGAACATTTAAGCGGTTATTGGATAGGCACATGGAGCACACCAGGATGATAGGGAGTGGGATAGCTTGATCTTGGTTTCAGATGAAGGTCGGCACAACATCATGGGCCGAAGGGCCTGTTCTGTGATGTACTGTTCTATTTTCTATGTTCTCGATTCTAATCCAGAATTAGAACATTACAGTCTGTTGTTCTCAGATTCTTATCCAGTATTGGAACATTACAGTCGATTGCTCTCAGATTCTGATCCATTATAGGAAAATTGCAGTCTATTGTTCCCAGATTCTGAACCAGGATTGGAACATTACAACCTATTGTTCTCAGAGTCCGATCCATTATTCGAACATTGCAGTCTATTTTACTCAGATTCTGATCCTTTAGTGCAACTTTACAGTCTATTCTTCTCAGATTCTGATCCAGTATTTGTAAGAGGGAGGTCGTGCAATACAAAATTGGTGGAGTTTTTTGAGGAAGTGACAAAAACAGTTGACGAAGGAAGGGCTGTAGATGTCGTCGATATGGATTTCAGTGAGGCATTTGACAAAGTCCCTCATGGCAGGTTGGTTAAGAAGGTTAAGGCTCATGGGATACAAGGAGAGGTGGCTAGATGGGTAGAGAACTGGCTTGGCCACAGGAAGAAGTTTAACAACACTAGGTTAAAGTCCAACAGTTTATTTGGTAGCAAAAGCCACACAAGCTTTCGGAGCTCCAAGCCCCTTCCTCAGGTGAGGGCTCCGAAAGCGTTTGTGGCTTTTGCTACCAAACAAACCTGTTGGACTTTAACCTGGTGTTGTTAAACTTCTTACTGTTTTTACCCCAGTCCAACGCCAGCATTTCCACATCTTGGCCACAGGAGACAGAGGGTAGCAGTCGAAGAGTCTTTTTCCGGCTGGAGGTCTGTGACTTTACAGTCTATTGCCCTCAGAATCTGATCCAGTATTGAAACATTGCAGTCGATTGTTCTCAGAATCTGATCATTTATTAGAACATCCCGGTCCATTTTTCCGACATTGCCATCCATTATTGGAACATGATGGACTATTGTTCTCGGATTCTGATCCATTATTGGAAAATTGCAGTCTATTTCTCTCAGATTCTGATCCATTATTAGAGCATCCCGGTCCATTGTTCCCACATTGTCATTCATTATTGGAACACTACAGTATGTTGTTCTCAGAATCTCATCCATTATCGGATAATCCCTTTCCATTGTTCCCAGACTTTGGACCAGTATTGGAACATTACAGTTTAACATTACAGTCCATTATTGGAACATGATAGTCTATTGTTCTCGGATTCTGATCCATTATTGGAAAATTGCAGTCTATTTTTCTCAGATTCTGATTCAGCATTGGAACATTCCAGTCTGATCCATCATTGTAATATCCAGGTGCACTGTTCTCAGATTCTGATCCAGTATTGGAACAGGACAGTCTATTGTTCAAATTCTGATCAACGGTTGGAACATTGGAGTCTATTGTTCTCAAATTCTGCTCCAGTATTGGAACATGACTGTCTATTGATCTCAGATTCTGATCCATCATTGTAATATACCGGTCCACTGTTCTCAGATTCTGATCCAGTATTGGAACATTGAAGTCTACTATTCTCAGATTCTGATCAATGATTGGAACATTACAACCTATTGTTCTCTGAGTCCGATCCAGTATTCGAACTTTGCAGTGTATTGTTCTCAGATTCTGATCGAATATTGGAACATTACAGTCTTTTTTTCTCAGATTCTGCTCCAGTATTGGAACATGACTGTCTATTGATCACAGATTCTGATCCATCGTTGTAATATCCCAGTCCACTGTTCTCAGATTCTGATACAGTTTTGGAACATTACAGTCTATTGTTCACAGAATCTGAGCCAGTATTGGAACATTGAAGTCTACTGTTCTCAGATTCTGATAAATGATTGGAACATTAGAGTCCGATCCAGGATTCGAACTTTGCAGTGGATTGTTCTCAGATTCTGATCGAGCATTGGAACATTACAATCTATTGTTCACAGATACTGATCCATTATTGGAAATTTGCAGTCTGTTTTTTTCTCAGAGTCTGAACCAGTATTGGAACATTACAGCGTATTGTTCCCAGAGTCCGATCCAGTATTCGAACATTGCAAAATATTGTTCTCAGACTCTGATCCAGTATTGGGCCATTATATTCCACTGTTCTCAGATTCTGATCCTTTATTGGAACATTACAGTCTATTGTTCTGAGATTCTGATCCAGTATTGGAACATTGCAGTCGATTGACCTCAGATTCTGATCCATTATTGGAACATTACTGTCTATTGTTTTCAGATTCTGTTCAATTATTCTAACTCTGCAGTCTGTTGTTCACAGATTTTGATCCTTTATTGGAACATTGCAGTCTATTGTTCTCAGATTCTGAGCCAGTATTGTAAAATCCCAGTTTATTGTTCCCAGATTCTAATCCAGTATTGGAATATTACAGCCTATAGTTTTCAGATTCTGATCCGCTTTTGGAACATGTTATTCCCAGATTCTGATCCATAATGGAACATTACAGTGTATTGTTTCAGATTCTGATCCAGTATTGGACCATTGCAATCTATTTTTCCCAGATTCTGATCCATAATAGAACATTACAGTATATTGTTCTTAGATTCTGATCCAGTATTGGAAATTGCAGTCTATTGTTGCCAGGTTCTGATCAAGTATTGGAACATTGCAGTCCATTTTTCTCTGATTCTGGTCCAGTCTTGCAAAATCCCAGTCCATTGTTCCCACAGTCCAATCCAGTATTGGAACATTGCCGTCTCTTGTTCTCAGATTCTGATCCAGTATTTTAACTTTGCAGACTATTGAGCTCAGATTCTGATCCAGTATTGGAACATGAGAGTGTATTTTTCTCCGATTCTGACTCATTATTGGAACATGCAGTCGATTGATCTCAGATTCTGATCCAGTATTGTAACATCCCAGTCTATTGTTCCCAGATTCTGATCCAGTGCTGGAACTTTACAGTCTATAGATCTCAGAATCTGATCCAGTATTGAAACATTGCAGTCTATTGTTCTCAGATTCTGATCCAGTATTGGGACATTACAATCTATTGTTCTCAGATTCTGGTCCAGTACTGTAACATTCCGCTCTATTGTTCCCAGATTCTGATCCAGTGCTGGAACATTACAGTCTATTGTTCTCAGATTCTGCTCCATTATTGGAACATTGCAGTTGATTGTTCTCAGAATCTGATCCTTTATTAGAACATCCCGGTCCATTTTCCCGACATTGCCATCCATTATTGGAACATGATGGACTATTGTTCTCGGATTCTGATCCATTATAGGAAAATTGCAGTCTATTTTTCTCAGATTCCGATCCATTATTAGAGCATCCCGGTCCATTGTTCCCACATTGTCATCCATTATTGGAACACTACAGTATGTTGTTCTCAGAATCTCATCCATTATCGGATAATCCCTTTCCATTGTTCCCAGACTTTGGACCAGTATTGGAACATTACAGTCTAATATTCTCCGATTCGGCCCAGTATTGGAACATTACGGTCCATTGTTCTCAGATTCCGATCCAGTATTGGAACATTTCAGTCTATTGTTCAGATTCTGATCAACGATTGGAACATTGCAGTCTATTGTTCCCAGATTCTGATCCAGTATTGGAACATGACTGTCTCTTGATCTCAGATTCTGATCCATCATTGTAATATCCCAGTCCACTGTTCTCAGATTCTGATCCAGTATTGGGACATTGCATTCTATTGTTCACAGAATCTGAGCCAGTAATGGAACATTGAAGTCTACTGTTCTCAGATTCTGATAAATGATTGGAACATTAGAGTCCGATCCAGGATTCAAACTTTGCAGTGGATTGTTCCCAGATTCTGATCGAGCATTGGAACATTACAATCTATTGTTCACAGATACTGATCCATTATTGGAAATTTGCAGTCTGTTTTTTTCTCAGAGTCTGAACCAGTATTGGAAAATTACAGCGTATTGTTCCCAGAGTCCGATCCAGTATTCGAACATTGCAGTCTATTGTTCTCAGATTCTGATCCAGTATTGGACCTTTATAGTCCACTGTTCTCAGATTCTGCTCCATTATTCTAATATCCCGGTCCATTGTTCTCAGATTCTGATCCAGTATTGGAACATTACGGCCTATTGATCTCAGATTCTGATCCATCATTGTAATATCCCGCCCCATTGTTCTCAGATTCTGATCCAGTATTGGAACATTACGGCCTATTGATCTCAGATTCTGATCCATCATTGTAATATCCCGCCCCATTGTTCTCAGATTCTGATCCAGTATTGGAACATTACAGTCTATTGTTCAGATTCAGATCAACGATTGGAACATCACAGTCTGTCGTTCTCAAATTCTGATCCTTTATTGGAACATTACTGTCTATTGTTCTCAGATTCTGATCCAGTATTGGAACTTAGCAGTCTATTTGTCTCAGATTCTGTTCAATTATTCTAACATTGCGGTCTATTGTTCTCAGATTCTGTTCAATTATTCTAACATTGCGGTCTCTTGTTCTCAGATTCTGTTCAATTATTCTAACATTGCGGTCTCTTGTTCTCAGATTCTGCTCCAGTATTGGAACATGACAGTCTATTGATCTCAGATTCTAACCCATCATTGTAATATCCCGGTCAACTGCTCTCAGTATCTGATTCAGTATTGGAACATTACAGTGTGTTGTTCTCAGATTCTGAACCAGTTTTGTAACATTACAGTGTATTGTTCTCAGATTATTATCCAGTATTGGAACATTGCAGTCTATTGTTCAGATTCTGATCAATGTTTGGAACATTACAGTGTTGTTCTCAAATTCTGATCCTTTATTGGAACATTACAGTCTATTGTTCAGATTCTGATCAATGTTTGGAACATTACAGTGTTGTTCTCAAATTCTGATCCTTTATTGGAACATTGCAGTCTATTGTTCAGATTCTGATCAATGTTTGGAACATTACAGTGTTGTTCTCAAATTCTGATCCTTTATTGGAACATTACAGTCTATTGTTCTCAGATTCTGATCCAGTGTTGGAACACTACAGTCGATTGTTTTCGGAATCTGTTCAATTATTCTAACATTGCAGTCTATTGTTCTCAGATTATGATCCTTTTTTGGAACATTGCAGTCTATTTTTCTCAGATTCTGATCCATTGTAGGAACAACCCGTACCATTGTTCCCACATTCTGATCCAGTATTGGAACATTGCAGTCTCTTTTTCTCAGGTTTGGATCCATTATTGGAACATTACAGTCTATTGTTCTCAGACTCTGATCCATTATAGGAATAGCCCGGTCCATTGTTCCCACATTCCGATCCAGCATTGGAACATTGCCGTCTCGTGTTCTCAGATTCTGATCCAGTTTTGAAACATTGCAGTCGATTGATCGCAGATTCTGATCCATTATTGGAACGTTCGAGTCTATTGTTCTCAGATTCTGATCCATTATTGGAACGTTCGAGTCTATTGTTCTCAGATTCTGATCCATTATTGGAACATAACAGTGTATTTTTCTCAGATTCTGATCCATTATTGGAACATTACAGTGTGTTGTTCTGAGATGATGATCCAGTGTTGGCACATTACAGTCTATTGTTCTCAGACTCTGATCCATTATTGGAACATTACAGTGTGTTGTTCTGAGATGATGATCCAGTGTTGGCACATTACAGTCTATTGTTCTCAGACTCTGATCCATTATTGGAAAATCCCTTTCCATTGTTCCCAGACTTTGAACCAGTATTTGAACATTACAGTCTAATATTCTCCGATTCTGACCCAGTATTGGAACATTGCAGTCTCGTGTTCTCAGATTCTGATCAATGATGGGAACATTACAGCCTGTTCTTCTCAAATTCTGATCCAGTATTGGAACATGACAGTGTATTGTTCTCACAATCTGATCCAGTATTGGAAAATTGCAGTCTATTTTTCTCAGATTCTGAACCAGGATTGGAACATTACACCGATTGTTCTCAGAGTCCGATCCAGTATTCAAACTTTGCAGTGTATTGTTCTCAGATTCTGATCCAGCATTGAAACATTACAATCTATTGTTCACAGAAATGTATCCATTATTGGAAATTTCCAGTGTGTTTTTTTCTCAGAGTCCGAAACAGTTTTGGAACATTACAGCGTATTGTTCCCAGAGTCCGATCCAGCATTCGAACATTGCAGTCTATTGTTCTCAGATTCTGATCCAGGATTGGGACATGAGTCAATTGATCTCAGATTCTGATCCATCATTGTAATATCCCGGTCCACTGTTCTCAGATTCTGATCCAGGATTGGGACATCCCTGTCTATTGTTCTCAGATTATGATCCAGTATTGGAACATTGCAGTCTGTTGCTCTCAGGTTCTGATCCTTTATAGGAAGAGCCCGGCCCCTTGTTCCCACATTGTCATCCATTATTGGAAGACTACAGTGTATTGTTCTCAGATTCTCATCCATTATTGGAACATCCCTTCCATTATTCCCAGACTCTGAACCAGTATTGGAACATACAGTCTAATGTTCTCCGATTCTGATCCAGTATTGGAACATTGCAGTCTATTGTTCTCAGTTTCTGATCAATGATTGGAACATTACAATCTGTTGTTCTCAAATTCTGATCCAGTATTGGAACATTGCATTCCATTGTTCTCAGATTATAATCCTTTATTGGAACATTACAGTCCATTGTTCTCAGATTCTGATCCAATATTGGAACATTGCAGTCTCTTTTTCTCAGATTCTGATCCATTATTGGAATATTACAGTCTATTGATCTCAGATTCTATTTTTCTCAGATTCTAATCCATTATAGGAACAACCCGGACCATGGTTCCCACATTCTGATCCAGTATTGGAACATTGCAGTCTATTTTTCTCAGATTCTGATCCATTATACGAACAACCCGGACCATTGTTCCCACATTCTGATCCAGTATTGAAACTTTTCAGTCTATTTTTCTCAGATTCTTAACCAGTATTGGAACATTAGAGTCTATTGTTCTCAGAGTCTGATCCATTTTTCGAACATTGCAGTGTATTGTTCTCAGATTCTGATCTAGTATTAGAATATTTCAGTCTATTTTTCAGATTCATATCAATGATTGGAACATTACAGTCTGTTGTTCTCAGATTCTGATCCAGTGCTGGAACATTGCAGTCTATTGTTCTCAAATTCTGTTCAATTATTCTAACATTACAGTCTATTGTTCAGATTCGGATCCATCATTGTAATATCCCGGTCCGTTGTTCACAGATTCTGATCCAGTATTGGAACATGACAGTCTATTGTTCAGATTCTGGTCAATGATTGGAACATTACAGGCTGTTGTTCTCAGGTTCTGATCTATTATTGGAAAAATTGCAGTCTATTTTTCTCAGATTCTGAACCAGTAGTGGAACATTACAGTCTATCGTTCTCAGACTCCGATCCATTATTCGAACATTGCAGTGTATTGTTCTCAGATTCTGATCTCGCGTTGGAACATTACAGTCTCATGATCTCAGATCCTGATCCATCATTGTAATATCCCGGTCGATTGTTCTCAGATTCTGATCCAGTATTGGAACATTACAGTCTTTTATTCAGATTCTGATCAATGATTGGAACCTTGCAGTGTTGTTCTCAAATTCTAATCTTTATTGGAACATTTCAGTCTATTGTTCTCAGATTATGATCCTTTATTGGATCATTACAGTGTATTGTTCTCAGATTATGATCCAGTATTGGAACATTACAATATATTGTTCATAGAGTCTGATCCATTATTGGAAAATTGCAGTCTATGTTTCTCAGATTCTGAACCAGTATTTGAACATTACAGTCTATTGTTCTCAGAGTCCGATCCATTATTCGAACATTGCAGTGCATTGTTCTCAAATACTGATCTAACATTGGAACATTACAGTCTATTTTTCTCAGATTCTGATCCAGTATTGTAAAATCCCGGTCTGTTGTTCCCAGATTCTAATCCAGTATTGGAATATTACAGCCTATAGTTTTCAGATTCTGATCCATTATTGGAACATTGCAGCCTACTGTTCTCAGATTCTGATCCAGTATTGGAAAATTGCAGTCTATTTTTCTCATATTCTGAACCAGTATTGTAAAATCCTGGTCTATTGTTCCCAAATTCTAATCCAGTATTGGAAAATTACAGCCTATAGTTGTGAGATTCTGATCAATTATTGGAACATCCCGGTCTATTGTTCCCAGATTCTGATCCAGTATTGGAACTTTGCAGTCTATTGATCTCAGATTCCGACAAAGTAAATATGAGTGTGTATTTTCCTCAGCTTCTGATTCATTATTGGAACATTGCAGTCTATTGATCTCAGATTCTGATCCAGTATTGGAACATTACAGTCTATTGATCTCAGATTCTGATCCAGTATTTTAACATGACTGTCTATTGTTCTCAAATTCTGAGCCATTATTGGAACATTGCAGTCTATTGATTTCAGAGTCTGATCAATTATTGAAACATTACAGTCTAATGCTCTCAGATTCTGATTCATTATTGGAACATTATAGTCTAGTGTTCCCAGATTCTAATCTGTATTGGAACATTAAAACCCCTCGTTCCCAGACTCTGATAAATTATTGGAACATTGCAGTCTCTTGTTCTCAGTTTCATATTCAGTATTGGAGCATTACAGTGTATTTTTCTTAGAATCTTATCCATTATTGGCACATCCCTGTCCATTGTTTCCAGATTCTGATTCATTATTGGAACATGACAGCCTATTGTTCCTAGATTGTGATCCATTATTGGATCATTACGGTCTGTTATTCTCAGATTCTGTTCCATTATTGGAAAATTGCAGTCTATTTGTCTCAGATTCTGAACCGGTATTGGAAAATTACAGTCTACTGTTTTCAGATTCTGATCCAGTATTGGAACATTAGAGTTGATTGTTCTCAGATTCTGGTCCATTACTGGATAATTGTAGTCTATTGTTCTCAGATTCTGATCCATTATTGGAACATCCCTTTCCATTGTTCCCAGACTCTGAACCAGAATTGGAACATTACAGTCTAATATTCTCAGATTCTGGCCCAGTATTGGAACATTACAGTTTATTGTTCTCAGTATCTGAGCCAGTATTAGAACATTGCAGTCATTTGTTCTCAGATTCAGATCAATTATTGGAACATTCTAGTCTGTTGTTCTCAAATTCTGCAAAGTTTCAATTCTGAATCAGAATGTGGGAACAATGGTCCGGGGTTGTTCCTATAATGGATCAGAATCTGAGAGAAATAGACTGCAATGTTCCAATACTGGATTGAATACTGGATTCCAATACTGGATCAGAATCTGAGAACAATAGACTGTAATGTTCCAATAATGCATCAGAATCTGAGAACAATAGACATGGATGTCCCATTAATGGATCAGAATCTGAGAACAATACACAGTAATGTTTGATTATGGATCAGAATCTGGGAACAATAGACTGCAATGGTCCAATCCTGGATCAGAATCAGAGAACAAGACACTGCAAAGTTCCAATATTGGATCAGAATCTGGGAACAATAGACTACAATGTTCCAATAATGGATCAGAATCTGAGATCAATAGACTGCAATGTTCCGATACTGGACAGAATCTGAGAACAATAGACTGTAATGTTCCAATAATGGATCAGAATCTGAGAACAATAGACTGTAATGTTCCAATAATGGATCAGAATCGGAGAACCAAAGGCTGTAATCTTCAAATAATGGATCAGAAAGTGGGAACAATAGACCGGGCTGTTACAATAGTGGATCCGAATCTGTGAACAATAGAATGTAATATTCCAACACTGGATCAGAATCCGAGAACAATAGACGGCAATACTGGGCGGCACGGTAGCGCAGTGGTTAGCACTGCTGCTTCACAGCTCCAGGGGCCTGGGTTCAATTCCCGGCTCGGGTCAGTGTCTGTGTGGAGTTTGCACATTCTCCTCGTGTCTGCGTGGGTTTCCTCCGGGTGCTCCGGTTTCCTCACACTGTCCAGAGATGTGCGGGTTATGTTGATTGGCCAGGTTAAAAAATTGCCCCATGGAATCCTGGGATGCGTAGGTTAGAGGGATTAGCGGGTAAATATGTCGGGGTCGGGCCTGGGTGGGATTGTGGTCGGTGCAGACTCGATGGGCCGAATGGCCTCCTTCTGCACTGTAGGGTTTCTATGATTTTCTTCTATGATATTCCAACACTGGATCTGAGAATCTGAGAACAATAAACTGTAATGTTCCAAAAATGGATCAGAATCTGAGAACAATAGACAGCAAAGTTTCAGTACTGGATCATAATCTGAGAATAATAGACGGTGATGTTTCAATAAAGCATCATAATCTGAGAACAACACACTGTAATGTTCCAATAATTCATCTGAATCTGGGAACACGGGACCAGGATGTGGCAATGATGGATCAGAATCTGAAATCAGTCGACTATTCTGATCCAATACTGGATCAGAATCTGAGAACAATCGACTGCAATGTTCGAATACTGGATCGAACTCTGAGAACAATAGGCTGTAATGTTCCAATCTTGATTCACACTGTGAGAAAATAGAGTGCAATTTTCCAATAATGGATCAGAATCCGAGAACAATACATTGCGCTGTTCCAATGCTGGATCAGAGTCTGAGAACAATAGGCTGCAATGTTCGAGTAACGGATCGGACTCTGGGAACAATAGACTGTAATGTTCCAATACTGGATCAGAATTTCAGAACAACAGACTGTAATATTACATTAAGTGATCTGAATCTGAGAACAACAGAATGCAATGTTCCAATCATTGAGCAGAATCTCAGAACAATAGACTGCAATGTTCCAATACTGGTTCAGATTCTGAGAACAAGAGACTGCAATGTTCCAATACTGGATGAGAATCGGAGAATATTAGACTGCAATGTTCCAATACTGGATCAGAATCTGAGAATATTAGACTCTAATGTTCCAATTCTGGTTCAGAGTCTGGGAACAATGGAAAGGAATGTTCCAATACTGGATCAGAATTTGAGTACAACAGACTGTAATGGTCCAATACTGGCTCAGCTTCTGAAAAGAATGGACTGCAATGTTGGAATACTGGATCACAATCTGAGAACAATAGACTGTAATGTTGCACTGAAGGATCATAATCTGAGAACAAAACTCTGTAATGCTCCAGCACAGGATCACAATTTGAGAACAACAGACTGTAATGTTCCAATAATGAATCCGAATCTGAGGACAATAGACTAATGTTCCAATAATGGATCAGAATCAGGTAACAATGGACTGGGATGTCCGATTAGTGGATCAGAATCTGAGAACAATAGGCTGTAATGTTCCAATATTGGTTCAGAACCAGAGAAAAACAGACTGCAATTTTCCAATAATGGGTCAGAATCTGAGAACAATCGACTGTAATGTTCCAATAATGGATCAGAATTTATGTACAACAGACTGTAATGGTCCAATTTTGGATCAGATTCTGAGAGCAATAGACTGCAATGTTCCAATAATGGATCAGAATCTGAGAACAATAGACTGCAATGTTCCAATAATGGATCAGAATCTGAGAACAATAGACTGCAATGTTCCAATAATGGATCAGAATCTGAGAACAATAGATTGCAATGTTCCAATACTGGATCAGAATCTGAGAACAATAGACTGCAATGTTCCAATAATGGATCAGAATCTGAGAACAATAGATTGCAATGTTCCAATACTGGATCAGAATCTGAGAACAATAGACTGCAATGTTCCAATAATGGATCAGAATCTGAGAACAATAGATTGCAATGTTCCAATAATGGATCAGAATCTGAGAACAATAGACTGCAATGTTCCAATAATGGATCAGAATCTGAGAACAATAGACTGCAATGTTCCAATAATGGATCAGAATCTGAGAACAATAGATTGCAATGTTCCAATAATGGATCAGAATCTGAGAACAATAGACTGCAATGTTCCAATAATGGATCAGAATCTGAGAACAATAGACTGCAATGTTCCAATAATGGATCAGAATCTGAGAACAATAGATTGTAATGTTCCAATAATGGATCAGAATCTGAGAACAATAGACTGCAATGTTGGAATACTGGATCACAATCTGAGAACAATAGACTGTCATGTTGCACTAAAGGATCATAATCTGAGAACAAAACTCTGTAATGCTCCAGCACAGGATCACAATTTGAGATCAACAGACTGTAATGTTCCAATAATGAATCCGAATCTGAGGACATTATACTAATGTTCCAATAATGGATCAGAATCAGGTAACAATGGACTGGGATGTCCGATGAGTGGATCAGAATCTGAGAACAATAGACTGTAATGTTCCACCAAAGGATCATAATCTGAGAATAAAACTCTGTAATGTTCCAGCACAGGATCAGAATTTGACAACAAAAGACTGGAATGTTGCAATAATGAATCTGAATCTGAGGGCAAAAGAGTAATGTTCCAATAATGGATCAGAATCAGGTCACAATGGACTGGGATGTCCGAATCGTGGATCAGAATCTGAGAACAATAGATTGTAATGTCCCAATACTGGATCAGAATCTGAGAACAACAGACTGCAATGTTCGAATAATGGATCGGACTCTGAGAACAATAGACTGTAATGTTCAAGTACTGGATAAGAATTTGAGAACAATAGACTTCAATGTTCCCATAAAGGATCAGAATCTGAGAACAAGGGAGTGTAATGTTCCAATGCTGGATCAGAGTCAGGGAACAATGGACCGGGATGTTCCAATACTGCAGCAGAATCTGAGAACAATAGACTGTAATGTTCCCATAATGTATCAGAATCTGAGAACGATAGACTGTAATGTTCCAATACTGGGTCAGGATCTGGGAATAATAGAACGGGATATTACAATACTGGATCAGAATCTGACAACAATAGACTGTAATGTTAGAACATAAGAACATAAGAAATAGGAGCAGGAGTAGGCCATCTAGCCCCTCAAGCCTGCTCCGCCATTCAATAAGATCATGGCTGATCTGATTGTGGGTTCAGTTCCACTGACCCGCCCGCTCCCACTAACCCTTAATTCCCTTAATGGTTAAAAATCTATCTATCTGTGACTTAAACACATTTAACGAGGTAGCATCGACTGCTTCATTGGGCAGAGAATTCTAAAGATTCACGAAGCTATTGGAGAAGAAGTTCCTCCTCAACTCTGTTCTAAATTGACTCCCCCATATTTTGAAGCTATGCCCCCTAGTTCTTGTTTCCATTGTAAGTGGGAATAACCTCACTTCTTCTACCCTGTCTAGCCCCTTCATTATCTTTTATGTCTCCATAAGATCTCCCCTCAACCTTCTAAACTCCAATGAGTACAGGCCCAGTCTACTCAATGTCTCCTCATAAGCTGACCCCCTCATGTCCGCAATCGACCTGGTGAACCTTCTCTGTACCCCCTGCAAAGCTAATATATCCTTTCTTAAATAAGGGGACCAAAATTGTACACAGTACTCTAGGTGCGGCCTCACCAGTACCCTGTACAGTTGCAGCAAGACCTCCCTGCTTTTATACTCCATCCCTCTCACGATAAAGGCCAACATTCCATTTGCCTTCTTGATCACCTGCTGCACCTGCAAACTGAGTTTTTGTGATTCATGCACAAGGACCTCCAGGTCCCTCTGCACAGTAGCATGTTGTAATTCTTCACCGTTTAAATAAGAGTCCATTTTACTATTATTCCTTCCAAAGTGGATAACCTCACACTTACCAACTTTATACTCCATCTGCCAGATCCTTGCCCACTCACTTAGCCGATCCAAATCTCTCTGCAGACTCTCTGTGTCCTCCACGCAATTTGCTTTCCCACTCATCTTTGTGTCATCCGCAAACTTTGTTACCCTACACTCGCTCACCTCCTTCAGATCGTCTATGTATATGGTAAATAGTTGAGGCCCCAGCACCGATCCCTGCGGCACGCCACAAGTCATTGATTGCCAACCGGAAAAGCACCCATTTATTCCGACTCTCTGCTTTCTGTTACATAGCCAATCCTCAATCCAGGCTAACACTTTACCCTCAACTCCGTGTACCTTTATCTGATGCAGCAACCTTTTGTGAGGCACCTTATCAAACACCTTCTGGAAATCTATTTACACAACATCCACCGGTTCCCCTCTGTCAACTGCACTCGTCGTATCCTCAAACAATTCCAGTAAATTAGTCAAACATGGCTTTCCCTTCAAGAATCCATGCTGCGTCTGCTTGATTGAACCATTCTTTTCCAGGTGTCCTGTTATTTCTTCCTTAATGATAGATTCCAGCATTTTCCCAACTACGGATGTTAAGCTAACCAGCCTGTAGTTACCTGCCTTTTGTCTACCTCCTTTTTTAAACAGTGGCGTTACATTAGCTATTTTCCAATCAGCTGGCACCTCCCCAGAGTCCAGTGAATTTTGAAAAATTACAACTGATGAATTTGCTATTGCTTCTGCCGTTTCATTTAGTGCCCTGGGATGCATTCCATACGGACCAGGGGAATATCATAGAATATCATAGAAACCCTACAGTGCAGAAGGAGGCCATTCGGCCCATCGAGTCTGCACCGACCACAATCCCACCCAGGCCCTACCCCCACATATTTTACCCGCTAATCCCTCTCACCTACGCATCCCAGGACTCGAAGGGTCAATTTTTTTAACCTGGCCAATCAACCTAACCCGCACATCTTTGGACTTGTCTACCTTTAGTTCTGTTAGCCTCCCCAGCACTACCTCTTTAGTAATAGTGATCGTTTAAAGGTCCTCACCCCCGACAGTCCCGAGTAAGGGCAGAAGTTGTTTTTTGTAGTTTAGTTAGGGCATCATGATTGGCATAGGTTTGGAGGGCCGAAGGGCCTGTTCCTGTGCTGTACTTTCCCTTGTTCTTTGTTGATTATTGATTACCTTGGATGACACCCTCAGGAAATAATCTCCTTTACTGACAACTTTGCTTATATTATCATCAAAATAGTCTCACGAATGGACCCTGAGGAAGGGTCACACAGACGTGAAACATTGGCTCTATTCTCTCTCCACAGATACTGACAGACCTGCTGAGATCTCCCAGCATTTTCTGTTTTTGTATTCATTTATTGACTCCATTTGCTTTCATTCCCACGCAGCGTTCTCCTGTTCAGTTGACATGTCAATGTTGAAATGTTCAGCAAACTGCTGGTTAATTCCGGGAAATATTAAGGCAAGTCCCCGAAAAATACATCATTCCTCAATCGATCTCGCGTCAGCTCCCCCATCCTTTACATCTCTCCTATACATTGCAACAACCCTTTCTTCATCCTCGCCAAGAGTATCGTCACCTTGGCTTATTCCTCTGCCAGGTCACAAGCTCCGCATGAAGCCAAGAGCCAGAGAACCAGTTGGGAGCAGCACACTTGTTTATAAAGCGAGAATTCACAATACAGGAGACGCTGAGGTTGAGAATTTACCATAATGTGGACGTTCCAGAGCATCATCCTTCTGTTTGGATTGCTGGATACAGTCATGGGGGGGTAGGGACTTCGAGGGCCGAAGGGCCTGTTCCGGTGCTGTACTTTCCTTTGTTCTTTGTATGTATGGGTGACATGGTGGCACAATGGTTAACACTGCTGCCTCACAGTGCCAGAGACCCGGGTTTGATCCCCGGTTTGGGTCACTGCCTGTGCGGAGTCTGCACGTTCTCCCCGTGTCTGCATGGGTTTCCTCCGGGTGCTCCGGTTTCCTCCCACAGATCAGAAGACGTGCTGTTTAGTTGCACTGATCATGCTAAATCCTCCCTCAGTGTACCCGAACAGGCGCCGGAGTGTGGCAACTAGGAGATTTTCACAGTAACTTCATTGCACTGTTAATGTGAGCCCACTTGTTACATGAATAAATAAGCTTTAGAAACTTGACCAGCGCTGTGTGAAAAGCAGAGAATGCCTGTCTTACACCATTGTATCAGTCACATTCTCAAAGGGGGCACACATTCAAAAGGAAATCCAAGCACCTCATGCTAAACAGTAACTTGTGGGCAGGAAATGCAGCCTTGGCACAGTCACCATCTCGTGCCAGGACTACATTTATAATGAAATGAAATATGAGCTTTACTAAAAATTGTACATCTTTTACACAAAACGAAACAGTCCAGTGACTAAGCTGGGGCATCATACTCTGCTGCACAGATTGGCAACAGGGCTTCCCTCGGCACCCCTCGTGCTGATGTTGCTGTTATTGCTTTCATCAGAGGGCATGGAACAAGTAACATCTGACTCGATAATTCATGGAAGCCGGAAGTACAGAACACAACTGCATTCTTTGTCAGAAAGGCACCTGGATTGAGCTTTGCACCATGGGGTTAGTGCTCCCTCACAGCGCCAGGGATCCTGGTTCGAATCCGACCTTGGGTCACTCCAAGTGTGGAGTCGGCACATTCTCTCCGTGTCTTCATGGGTTTCCTCCAGGTGCTCCACTTTCCTCCCACAGTCCAAAGATGTGCAGGTTCGGTGCATTGGCTGTGCTAAAAATTGCCCGTTATTGTCAGGGAGACTATCAGGGTGGATGCGTGGGGTTACGGAAATAGGGCCTGGGTGGGATTGTGGTCAGTACAGACTCATCATAAATTGTATCATAGAAACCCAACAGTGCAAAAGAGTCCATTCGGCCCAGCGAGTCTGCACCAACAACAATCCCGCCCAGGCCCTATCCCCATGACCCCACATATTTACCCCACGAACACCTCTAATGTACACATTCTGGACACGAAGGGAAAATTTAGCCTATAATTCACCCCACTGATAGTCTCAATAGATTACAATTATATCTTTTCTTTAATGTAATTAAACAGAACGTAATGAAAAACATGAAACATATTTCTAATCTGAATTTCTCATCACAATGAAACACAATTTTCATTGAAAATTGGGGATGAAGCGGAAATGATCGAGAGTTTCAGGTTTCTAGGTGTCCAGATCACCACCAACCTGTCCCGATCCCTCCACACATTCGCTACAGTTAAGAAAACCCACCAACGCTTGTACTTCCTCAGGAAGCTAAGGAAACTTGGCATGTCCACTACGACTCCCAACAACTTTTACAGATGCATCATAGAAAGCATTCTTTCTGGTGTATCACTGTTCCTGCTCTGCCCAAGGCTGCAAGAAACTATAAAGGGTCATGAACAATGCCGAATCCATCACTCAAACCAGCCTCCCACCCATTGACTCTGTCTACACTTCCTGCTGCGTCGGGAAAAGCAGCCGGTATAATCAAGGACCCCACGCACCCCGGATATTCTCTCTTCCACCTACTTCCATCGGGGAAAAGAGACAAAAGTCTAAGGCCATGTACCGACGGATGCGAGAGCAGCTTCTTCCCTGCTGCCATCAGACTTTTGAATGGACCCATCTTATATTAATTAGGTAACCATATATAATATATATATATATATATATATAATGTAATACCTTATTATTATATTAAGTTGATATTTCTCCAGCTATGATGGTAACACGACATTCTGCATCCTCTCCTTTTTGAAGGGTATGCTTTGTCTGTATAGCTTGCAAGAAACAATGTTTTTCACTGTATACTAACACATGTGACAATAATAAATCAAATCAAATCCAATCATTGCTCCTTCACAGCGCCAGCATTGCAGTGTGTTGTTTGTTTTCTCACCTGTAATTGATAACTCTAATAGGTTGCTCTGCCGAGTCTCAGGAGTGTTTCTGCTGTGTATTAAAGAGAAGACCTTCAGTGTGAGACCTCAGTAAATGGCCATGGTTTACGCCACGGGCAGACAGAAGCCAGAGGGTGGTTGTAGAGAGTTGTTTTTCAAACGGAGGCCTGTGACCAGTGGTGTGCCTCAGGGATCAGTGCTGAGTCCACTGTTATTGTCATTTACATAAACGATTTGGATGAGAATATAGGGGGCATGGCTAGTAAGTTTGCAGATGACACCAAGATTGGTGGCATAGTGGACAGTGAAGAAAGATATCTCCAATTGCAACGGGATCTTGATCAACTGGCCAGTGGGCGGACGAATGGCAGATGGAGTTTAATTTAAATAAATGCGAGGTGATGCATTTTGGTAGATTGAACCAGGGCACGACTTTCTCAGTTAATGGTAGGGCGTTGGGGAGAGTTACAGAACAAAGAGATCAAGGAGTAAATGTACATAGCTCCTTGAAAGTGGAGTCATAGGTGGACACAGTGGTGAAGAAGGCATTCGACATGCTTGGCTTTATCGGTCAGAACATTGAATATAGTAGTTGGGACGTCTTGTTGAAGTTGTATAAGACATTGGTAAGGCCACACGTGGAATACTGTGTGCAATTCTGGTCATCTTATTATAGAAAGGATATTATTAAACTAGAAAGAGTGCAGAAAGGATTTACTAGGATGCTACTGGGACTTGATGGATTGAGTTATAAGGAGAGGCTGAATAGACTGGGACTTTTTCCCCTGGAGCGGAGGAGGCAGAGTGCTGATCTTATAGAGGTCTATCAAATAATGAGGGGCACAGATCAGCTAGATAGTCAATATCTTTTCCCAAATGTAGGGGAGTCTAAAACTAGACGGCATAGTTTTAAAGTGAGAGGGGAGAGATACAAAAGTGTCCAGAGGGGCAAATCTTTCACACAGAGGGTGGTGAGTGTTTGGAACAAGCTGCAAGAGGTAGTAATAGAGGCGGGTACAATTTTATCTTTTGAAAAGCATTTAGATAGTTACATGTGTATAATGGGTATAGAGGGCTACAGGGCACATCCGGGCAATTGGGATTAGCTTAAGGGTTTAAAAAAAAAAGGGCGGCATGGACAAGTTGGGCCGAAGGGCCTGTTTCCACGCTGTAAACCTCTCTGACTCTATGACACCATCGCTTCTCTCAGAAAACACACTGATCCACGATCGGTCAAGCTGGAGCCAATTACTATCCTATTCTCGCTGCCATTGGAGTTCCTGGTAGGTGATTGCAACAGATTAAAATGGATTTATTCATGACACAAGTGGGCTTCCATTAACACTACAATGAAGTTACTGTGAAAATCCCCTAGTCGCCACACTCCGGCTCCTGTTCGGGTACACTGAGGGAGAATTTCGCATGGCCAATGCAACTAACCAGCACGTCTTTCAGACTGTGGAAGGAAACCGGAGGAAACCCACGCAGACATGGGGAGAACCTGCAGACTCTGCACAGGCAGTGGCCCAAGCCGGGAAGTGAACCCGGGTCCCTTGTTGTAGAGGCAGCAGCGCTGTCCACTGTGATACCGCTCCACCCAAAAAAGAGTATACATGACGTCTGCTATGAGGAGGCTCCCTCCCATCACCTCCTAACTTTGGAGAGGGTGAAGTTGCTCCCCGGAGCAGAACACCTGGGCTGATGGAACGGCAGTGGTTCCCTCCTGACCAGAGTGACAGCTCATGGGACCACAGACCCGACCAGCTTCTATAGCTACTGAGGTGTGATGAGGGGTTGCCAGTGATTAGTCTTTGCTGGAATATTACTGTTCAACTTTGTCAGTCGGGGTATAGATTACAAAAGCAGAGAGGTCATGATGGAGTTGTATTAGAGGGATGAGCGTTGGCGAGGCCACGGCTGGAGTACTGTGTGCAGTTCTGGTCACCACATTATAGGAAGGATGTGACTGCACTGTGGGGGGTGCAGAGGAGATTCACCAGGATACTGCCTGGGGTGGAACATTTAAGGTAGGAGGAGAGGTTGGATAGGCTTGCGTTGTTTTCATTGTAGCAGCGAAGACTGAGGGGCGACCCGATTGAGGTGTTGAAGATGATGAGGGATGTGGACAGGGTGGAGAGGGAGCAGCTGTTCCTGTTATTTGAAGGGTCAGTTACAAGGGGACACAAGTTAAAAATGAAGGGTGGGAGGTTTCAGGGGGATTTGACGAAAAACGTTTTTACTCAAATGGTTTTGATGGTCAGGAATGCGCTGCGTGGGAGGGTGGTGGAGGTGGGATGCCTCACATCCTTGAAAAAGTACCTGGATGAGAATTTGGTGCGTCATAACATTCAGGGCTATGGGACTGCTGGCAAGTGGGATTGGGTGGGCAGGTCAGGGCAGTTCATGCGTCGGTGCAGACTCGATGGGCTGCAGGGCCTCTTCTGCTCTGTGGTATTCTGTGATTCTGTGATTCTGTGAACTTGATTCACCTGCTGTTTCCCCTCGCTTGAGGAATCATTCTTCCTTGTGGTGGGCGTTGGGAGGGAGAGCTGTGGTAGGGGTGATGAACTTTAACTTGTGAGCACAAATAACAATCATGAATTCGAAAGCAAATCTAACATCGGCTTTCTGCAGCTCTTTGATTTCATACAGGAAGTGTACAAAATGTGTCCCATCTAATTGGAGCTGCTTTATCATTCTTCTGAAGGTTAATCAGATGTTGCCCCGCACCGTCCTCTTCCCCACCCTCACACACATTCACAGCATGGCATGACACAGTGGCAAAGTGGTTAGCACTGCTGCCTCACAGCGCCAGGGACCCGAGTTCAATTCTGGCCTCGGGTCACTGTCTGTTCGCACGTTCTCCCCGTGTCTGCGTGGGTTTCCTCCGGATGCACCGGCTTCTTCACAATCCAAAAATGTTTCCGTCAGGTGGATTGTCCATGCTAGATTGTCCCTTAATATCCAAAGACGAGCTGGTTAGGCGCATTGGCCATGCCAAATTCTCCCTCAAAGTACACAAACAGGCGCCAAAGTGTGGCGACCAGGGGATTTTCACAGTAACTTCATTGCAGTGTCAATGTAAGCCTACCTGTGAGTAATAAATATACTTCAACGTTTAACAGCATTTTGCTAATTTCAGAGCATAGAGCTCTGGTTAACTGAGAAAAGCATGGATGTTCGGGAACTTGGGGAAATAAATAGTGATGTCTTGAGGAGTGTACCTATAACGGAGAAGAAGGTGCTGCAAGTCTTAAAGCGTATCAAGGTAGATAAATCCCCGGGACCTGACGAAGTGTATCCCAGGATATTGTGGGAGGGTAGGGAGGAAATTGCGGGTCCCCTAACAGAGATATTTGAATAATCGATTGTCCCAGGTGAGGTGCCTGAAGGTTAGAGGGTGGCAACTGGTTTGCCTTTGTTTAAAAAGGGCTGTTGGGGAAAACCTGGTAACTACAGGCCAGCGAGCCTCACATCTGTGGTGGGTAAGGTGTTGGAAGGTATTTTGAGAGAAAGGATGTACAGGCGTTTAGAGGCGCAAGGACTGATTAGGGACAATCAGCATGGCTTTGTGAGTGGAAACTCGTGTCTCACAAATTTGGTTGAATTTTTTGAAGGGGAAACCAGGAAGGTAGATGAGGGCAGTGCAGTTGATGTTGTCTATAGACTTTAGTAAAAGACGTTGACAATGTACCACGTGGTAGGTTGTTGCCTAAGGTTAAAACCTACGGGATCCAGGATGAGGTAACGAAATGGGTACAAAATTGGCTTGATGACAGAAGCCAGAGGGTTGTAGAGGGTTATTTTTCAAACTGGAGGCCTGTGACCAGCGGAGTGCCTGAGGGATCAGTGTTATTTGTTATTTATATTAATGAGTTGGATGAGAATTTAGGAGGGATGGTTAGCAAGTTTGCAGATGATACCAAGATTGGTGGCATAGTGGACAGTGAAGAAGGTTATCTCAGATTGCAACGAGAACTTGATCAATTGGGCCAGTGGGCTGACGAATGGCAGATGGAGATTAATTTAGATAAATGGGAGGTGATTCATTTTGGTAGATTGAACCACGGTAGGACTTATTCAGTTAATGGTAGGGCATTTGGGAGAGGTACACGTTCATAACTCCTTGAAAGTGGAGTTACAGGTGGATAAGGTCGTGAGGAAGGTTTTTCCCAGATCAGAAGTGACGATCACAAGGGGTCACCGGCTCAAGGTGAGAGGGGTGAAGTATAACTCAGGTATTAGAGGGACGTTTTTTACACAGAGGGTGGTGGGGGCCTGGAATGCGCTGTCAAGTAGGGTGGTGGAGGCAGGCACACTGACATCGTTTAAGACTTACCTGGATAGTCACATGAGCAGCCTGGGAATGGAGGGATACAAACGATTGGTCTAGTTGGACCAAGGAGTGGCATAGGCTTGGAGGGCCGAAGGGCCTGTTTTCTGTGCTGTACTGTTCTTTGATGGCATTCCGCATGCTTGGTTTTATTGGCCAGAACATTGAATACTGGATTTGGGACGTCTTGTTGCAATTGTACAAAACATTAAACAGAGAAACATAGAAACCCTACAGTACAGAAAGAGCCCATTCGGTCCATCGAGTCTGCACCGACCACAATCCCACTCAGGCCCTAGCCCCATATCCCTACATATTTTACCCGCTAATGCTTCTAAACTACGCATCCCAGGACACTAAGGGGCAATTTTAGCATGGCCAATCAACCTAACCCGCACATCTTTGGACTGTGGGAGGAAACCGGAGCACCCAGAGGAAACCCACACAGACACGAGGAGAATGTGCAAACTCCACACAGACACTGACCCAAGCCGGGAATTGAACCCAGGTCCCTGGAGCTGTGAAGCAGCAGTGCTAACCACTGTGCTACCGTGCCACACTTGGAATAGCATGTACAGTTCTGGTCACCCTATTCGAGAAAGGATATTATTCAACTAGAAAGAGTGCAGAAAATATTTATTAGAATGCTACAGAGGCTTGATGGCTTGAGTTAGAAGGAGAGTCTGGATAGACTGGGACTTTTCCCTGGAACGCAGCAGGTTTAGGGGTGACCTTACAGAGGTTGATAAAATAATGAGAGGCATAGATGAGCGAGAGAGTTAACATCTTTTCCCAAAGGTGAGGGAGTCTAAAACTAGAGGGCATAGGTTTAAGGTGAGAGAGGAACCATAGAACCATAGAACCATAGAAAATTACAGCTCAGAAACAGGCCCTTTGGCCCTTCTTGTCTGTGCCGAACCATTTTATGCCTAGTCCCACTGACCTGCACTTGGACCATATCCCTCCACACCCCTCTCATCCATGAACCCGTCCAAGTTGTTCTTAAATGTTAAAAGTGACTTTTCTCCTTTCACCCTTAACCCATGCCCTCTGTTTTTTTCTCCCCGAGCCTCAGCGGAAAAAGCCTGCTTGCATTCACTCTATCTATACCCATCAAAATCTTATACAAATCTATCAAATCTCCCCTCAATCTTCGACGCTCCAGGGAATAAAGTCCGAACCTATTCAATCTATCTCTGTAACTCAGCTTCTCAAGTCCCGGCAACATCCTTGTGAACCTTCTCTGCACTCTTTCAATCTTATTTACATCCTTCCTGTAACTAGCTGACCAGAACTGTACACAATACTCCAAATTCGGCCTCACCAATGCCTTATATAACCTTACCATAACACTCCAACTTTTATACTCGATACTCCGATTTCTAAAGGCCAATGAACCAAAGGCACTCTTTACGACCCTATCCACCTGTGACATCACTTTTAGGGAATTCTGTACCTGTATTCCCAGATCCCTCTGTTCAGCTGCACTCTTCAGAGTCCTACCATTTACCCTGTACGTTCTACTTTGATTTGTCCTTCCAAAGTGCAATATCTCACACTTGTCTGCGTTAAATTCCATTTGCCATTTTTCAGCCCATTTTTCTAGTTGGTCCAAATCCTTCTGCAAGCTTTGAAAACCTTCCTCACTGTCCACTACACCTCCAATCTTTGTATCATCAGCAAACTTGCTGATCCAATTGACCACATTATCATCCAGGTCATTGATATAGATGACAAACAACAATGGACCAAAACACCGATCCCGACAGCACACCACTAGTCACAGGCCTCCACTCAAAGAAGCAATCCTCCACAACCACTCTCTGGCTTCTTCCATTGAGCCAGTGTCTAATCCAATTTACTACCTCCCCATGTATACCTAGCGACTGAACCTTCCTAACTAAGCTCCCATGAGGGACCTTGTCAAAGGCCTTGCTGAAATCCAGGTAGACAACATCCACCGCCTTCCCTTCATCCACTTTCCTGGTCACCTCCTCGAAAAACTCTAATAGATTGGTCAAACATGACCTACCACGCACAAAGCCATGTTGACTCTCCCTAATAAGTCCCTGTCTATCCAAATATGTGTAGATCCCATCCCTTATCCCACCTTCCAATAACTTGCCCACCACCGACGTCAAACTTACTGGCCGAAAATTTCCCGGATTTCTTTTGGAACCTTTTTTAAACAAAGGAACAACATGAGCCACCCTCCAATCATCCGGCACCTCCCCTGTGAATACTGACATTTTAAATATGTCTGTCAGGGCCCCTGCAAGTTCAACACTAGCTTCCCTCAAGGTCCGTGGGAATACCCTGTCCGGTCCTGGGGATTTATCCACTCTGATTTGCCTCAAGACAGCGAGCACCTCCTCCCCTTTAATCTGTAAAGGTTCCATGGCCTCCCTACCAGTTTGCCCTATTTCCGTAGACGCCATGCCCGTTTCCTCAGTAAATACGGATGCAAAACAACCATTTAGTATCTCCCCCATCTCTTTTGGTTCCATACACAGTCTACCACTCTGGTCTTCAAGTGGACCAATTTTATCCCTCACTATCCTTTTGCTGCGAACATACCTATAGAAGCTCTTTGGATTTCCCTTCACTCTGTCTGCCAAAGCAACCTCATGTCTTCTTTTAGCCCTCCTGATTTCCCTCTTAAGTAGCTTCTTGCACTTTTTATACTCCTCGAGCATCTGATCTGATCCTTGCTGCCTGTACATTTCATACAACTCTCTCTTCCTCTTAATCAGTGTTACAATCTCCCTCGAGAACCAAGGTTCCTTATTCCGATTTACTTTGCCTTTAATCCTGACAGGAACATACAAACACTGCACTCTCAAAATTTCTCCTTTGAAGGCCTCCCACTTTCCATTTACATCCTTACCAGAGAACAGCCTGTGCCAATCCACACTTCCCAGATCCCTTCTCATGTCATCAAATTTGGCCTTTTTCCAGTTCAGAACTTCAACCCGAGGGCCAGATCTATCCTTATCCACGATCAGGTGGAAACTAATGGCATTATGATCACTGGATCCAAAGTGTTCCCTCACACTCACATCCATCACCTGCCCTAACTCATTTCCCAATCGAAGATCCAATATCGCATCCTCTCTAGTTGGCACCTCTATATACTGATGTAGAAAATTCTCCTGAACACATTTTACAAACTCTACCCCGTCTAAACCTTGAACAGTATGCGAGTCCCAATCTATATGTGGAAAATTAAAATCCCCTACTATCACAACTTTGTGTTTCTTGCAGTTGTCAGCTATCTCTCCGCTGATTTGCTCCTCCAATTCTCGCTGACTATTGGGTGGTCTATAATACAAGCCCATTAATGTGGTCATACCTTTCCTGTTTCTCAGCTCCACCCATAGGGCCTCTGTAGACAAGCTCCCTAATCTATCCTGCCTGAGTACCGCTGTAACAGTTTCCCTGAGCAGCAATGCCACCCCCCCCCCCCCAACCTTTTATCCCTCTGCCTCTATCCCGCCTGAAACATTGGAACCCTGGAACATTGAGCTGCCAGTCCTGCCCCTCCTGTAGCCAAGTTTCACTAATGGCTATAATGTCATATTTCCATGTGTCTATCCACGCCTTCAGCTCATCTGCCTTCCCCACAATACTCCTGGCATTGAAATAGACACAACTCAAAAAATTATTTCCACCACACTCTACCCTTCCATTTGCGATTTTGCTTGAACTAACCTGTCTTTCTAACCCTGCTCCACTATCTGCTCTGGCACTCTGGTTCCTATCCCCCTGAAAATATAGTTTAAACGCTCCCCAATAACACGAGCAAATCTCACTGAGATACAAACGTTTCCAGAGGGGCAACCT
This sequence comes from Mustelus asterias, assembly GCF_964213995.1. NCBI lineage: Eukaryota > Metazoa > Chordata > Chondrichthyes > Carcharhiniformes > Triakidae > Mustelus > Mustelus asterias. The sequence continues at coordinate 315,442 of NW_027590413.1, forward strand.
TTTCACTCAGAGGGTGGTGAGTGTCAGGAGCAAGCTGCCAGAGGCCGTAGTAGAGGCGGGTGTAATTTTGCATTTAAAAAAAACATTTAGACAGTTGCATGAGGAAGATGGGTAGAGGGATATGGACCAAATGTGGGCAATTGGGACTAGTTTAGTGGTAAAAATTGGGCGGCATGGACAAGTTGGGCCGAAGGGCCTATTTCCATGCTGTAAAACTCGATGACTCATCCACCCTTTATTCTCCACTCTCATCCAAACCAGCTGAAAGAACCTCAAACATGTTGGACAATACAGTAAGAAGTCTCACAACACCAGGTTAAAGTCCGGCAGGTTTATTTGGTAGCACTGTTGTACAATTGCAGTAGCTGACACTTCTGCACTCCTGTCCTCTGGGTTCCCTTACCTACCTCAGCAGCCGTCACATCCTCCTGTCCCTGACCACTTTCCAAACTGGAAAGTTTTTTCTGAAGCCGTGTGACCGCCTCCTGAAACTAAGCTTCCAGGTAAAACTCTCCCTCCCTGATATGTTGCAGTGGCAAACTCCAGCTGAATGTCTCTGAGCCGAAGCTCCTCAAGCCGCAGATACTTACTGCAGACATACTTGCTCTGAATCACCAGTATCCATGAGCACCCACATACTGCAGTCATCACACATCAACTGTCCTGATATACTTCTGATCTTAAACTAACGACTTAATTATTTTATTCAGTTATTTATTTTAGATATTAATAAATCTTATCGCAAAGTACAGGACAAATTTCAACCTTGGGAAAATGGATCTTGACCACTTACTAGATATTCACCAACAGCTCGCCACCTCCCTGTAGAAAAGCAGAAACCATTTCCCACAGGAAAAAAACGTTCGAACAGACTCGCCACAAGGACCGACAAACAGACAACAGGAAACTACTGGATGCTGAATGAATAGAGTTTTACAACGTATCAGTTTATCAGCACTACCTTACATCCTCATCTCGAAACTAAATGCTCAGTCAGTCTCACTGTTGTCCCTTCAAATCCATGTCTCACTCTCACCCTGCGCAAACACTGTCTTTGTTTTCACTCCACTCAATGCATTTCCCACTCTCACAATTCACTATTTTCAACCCTTTCAATAAAGAGTGAGCAGAACTGCAGGGAAGGAAGAGGACAGGATGTGATCCTCCAGTGACAGGCACCTTAACAAGCATTGGCAATGCATGTCCTCCTGCTCCACTGTGGGGGAGCCCTTGTTACCAGGGGCTGCAGACATCAGCAAGACCTGCCATGAAAGTCTGAGCCTCTTGATTCAGCTTGATTGTGTGGACCTGGTGCTCACACATGTCATCATCAGAGGTTCAAGGTGCTTCCGTGCTGTGGTGAGACAGTCGGGAAGTGCATATCAAGGTGAGTGATGCCCTGGACATCTGTCTCAGTAAAATATCTTCAGGCCTGATACACTTGTCAGACAATTATTTTGATACTAAAACTCTGTAGATCACATCGATTTGGTTTCCACAACCCGTGTGCCTCTATTGATCGGTCATTTTTAGCAGCCTCGCACTCAGCTTGTTGACACCGAAATATAACTCAGGATTAAATACAGAAATCAAGCAAATAATCCCCCAATCACCGGGGCTGAGGCAGGTAAGAGGAAAATGCTGCATTAGCAGCAGAATGAACCGGGTTTTACAATGTACAGGTACTGGATCCCGTATCGGAGGCGCTGGGGACTGGACCTGTTCCAGAATTGTGGATTTGGAGTTCTGGATAGCGTGCTTGTAAAACACGGAGAATCAGTGAGAAATAAAGACCCTGAGGCTTTTCTAATTTAATTATTATACTTTTATTATTTCATAATTTTACATATTGCATTGCAACCGAGGGAGAGGCAGCTGTCACACTGACAGATGCTGTGAAAATTGAAGTTTCGGGCTGATTTGGCAGATTTTGTGCCCTATCTGCTGGGTTGATAAAACATGGAGAAGGAATGAGAAATAAAGACGACAAGGCTTTTAGCTCATTATTGTACATTTATTATTTCATCATTTTACAACTCAAATTACAGATCCACTGAGGAGGAGACAGCTGCCATTCAGACACAGGCTGTGAATGTTGACAGTTCAGGGTTTAATGTGTGTCTTTTAAACATGTCCTGCAGCTTAAATTGTTTCAAGTACATGGGGTTTTCTTTCCGAAACACCTCTTGTCCCTTTTAGACCCACATAATATGCTGCTCTGTAATGAAGCTCTTCTGATCGATGCCATGAATCAATTCCTCCGTGATCCTTATTCACTTGTCAATAGACAGATTCATCTTCATCATCACCGCTCTCATTCTCTTTATTCTTGGTCAAGACCATGGTGTCTATTCCATTGTGTGGAACTTGGCAGTGAATTTCAGCATTGTTGCCAATATTACAGAATCCTCAACATCTTCTTCATCCAACAGCTGGGCTTCAGCACAGGAAAGTCTTTCAAAAATACCAGCAATATTTACAAAATATCTTTCTTCTCGGACACACGGACACCGTTAAATTCAGGTTTCATTTCATCATCACCAATCAAGGAAATTTCTCGAAGCTGGCAGGAAAATGCTGCATTTCTCACAGATGGGAGAGGATTTTACAATGTACAGGTACCAGACCCCATACCTGGGATGTCTGGGATCCAACATGTTCTGGTCTTGTGGACTTGGCAGATTTTGGGCTCTTTGTGGCGTGCTTATAAAACATGGAGAAGGAATGAGAAATAGAGACGACAGGGCGTTTAGTTCATTATTTTACATTTATTGTTTCATAATTTTACAACTCAAATTACATAACCACCGAGGATGAGATATCGACCGTACTGAGACAGGCTGTGAATATTGAAGGTTCAGGCACTGACTACACCGTTTAAACATGTCCTGTAGTTTATGGATTCTGGTTTCTGGATGGCATGCTGATAAAACACGGAGAATGAATGAGAAATAAATACTTTTATTTCATTATTGTACTTTTATTATTTCATAATTTTACAACTCAAATTGCATATCATCTGAGGAAGAGAAAGCAGGACTTTCACATCTGCCAATAGATCTTTAGCAACGTTTTTTCCTCAGAGAGATGAAAAACTCTAAATTCAGGTTTAATTTCACCATCACCATTTAGGAACATGGGAAATGGCTTGAGGTTGTGCCTTCCATTTATCAAACTACCTTGGGGTACCATTGGCCCAGCCTTGGCAGCACTGCAGAGTGCATGGTTAACATTGAATACTACTTGGAATTCCCTCCCACCCAAGCCTCTGTTCAATGCAATGAGCATTTTGTGCATGAATTCAGCCTTGTATCTGGTCGCGATTGCCCGCAAAATGCATTGATCCTTGGGCTGAATGGAGGACACACATTTGGCAGAGCATAAGTTCTGAAAACAATGTTCCTGATGAGGAGAAAATAACCATGCAGCTCTCAGGAACCCCCAGACACCGACACTGAGCCCTGGCTTCAGGGACAAAATGGCTCTCGGACCAATCAAGGGAAATTGGTTGAGGCATCCATGTGCACTGATTGATTGGCCTTGTAAACAACAGGGAAGACTCTGATCCCTTTGAACAATGTAATCTTCTGACTGTCACCAATAACACATGTTCACATGCCCTGCTCTTTGACCTTCTTCCAATATTATCATGGAAAATTCATCCAAGTATGTCTCTGCAGCTTCATGGTCAGCGAAGGTTTCTTCACCATATACTTTCAGCACACACACACCATGGCAGTTTGTAAACTTGTTCTGCCACCCTGACGCTCAATAACATGGTGTTGTTAGGCCTAGCTCTTTATGGAACACTTTCGCTTTGGCCATGGTAATGGATATGTTGCACTCTGACAGTGTCTGATTCACTCTAATAACACTTTGTCTACATGGACAGTCTTTAACTGATGGAGGGTTTTCCTATTATCCATTAATTTGGGCACATCACTGTCAGAATAACATTTAATTTCTCCATTTGCTTCTTCAGATCATAAATGGGTGATTTCCCAACACCATTCTATTTGCTTAACCTTTTCCCTGAGGTGCCTTTCTCCAGACCTTTTCCCTGAGGTGCCTTTCTGCTTTATAGTCAGTGACCTTTTGTCTTGGTGCTCCTGCCAGCCACTGGACTTTTGACATGAAAACACTCGTAATAAAGTCTGGAGTTATACAGAGAGAGACATGTTCGAGCAATGGTTAAACTGCGTGTGCTGGTTATGGATATGGGAATCTGGGTCTTGACAAAATACTCTGTGCGTCAATTCCAAATTGTATCATGTGGCGTCAGCGTCAAGTGTCATAGGTTTTTGAGACCCTCCTGTTTCTGGGACGCTGGATAAAGGGTCCAGTACCTTTACCAGTTTACAAGGGGGATGATTCTCATTCAAATATACTGCACAGAATTCTAGGAAGTAGCCAAGTAGTGCTGAGGTCAAAGATCGTGGAGACACTTGTGTGGGAATGGTGACTTAAATCAGCTGATTAAGTATTAACCAATGGTTCCAGCGTGAATAGTGAAATCAGCTTGAGCTATAAGTGTGACACATGCTGCCGGTGTATTTGCAGCAGATGGAGTGTCTGTAGTTTTCCTGTTATTGCACTGCCGGTATACAACAATCGGATAAGAATTCTACCTCAACATCCAGCCCAGTGTTTGGGAAAATTATGATTCAATAAATTAAAGGAGGGTTATCCATAAACAACACTCCATTGATATACTTGGCCTCGCAGTATCAAGCTTCATTACTCAGAGTAACAATTAGATCGTGTTTGGGAAATTTATGATTCCCTAAATTACAGGAGGGTTGTCCTTATTCTTGAAATGAATTGGGATTCTCGATGATGTCTCTGAGGTCAGAATGGCAGCATTTAACACATTTAATTAAACCAAGGCATCAGCACCCTGAATCTGAGTCTGGCATTGATTCACTGAATCTTTGAAATTAAACATTTCTCAAGAGGATTTGGATTTCATAGCAGGTCATTGCTGAGATCTGCATCAGCTGGATAACGTTTGACCAGCCAGTGGCTCTGATGGCTGAATTGTACGATCCTCTCCTGAGGCTTCAGCAACCACAGGAATGGAGAGGAGAATTGGAAAGGCCGTGTCCACATTTCCCCTCACATCCCGCATGGCTCAGACACTCAGATGGAGCTCTTGCTGTGGGATCTGGTGATTGAAATGAGATCACATTTGCCAAGGATGGAAGGAAACGGCCAGCCTCGTAAAACCAGCAGGCATGAATGGAAGTGGCTGAGAAAGTGAGCAGAAACATTGTGGTCCCTCAAACATGGGAAAAGTGTTTCAAGAAGTTCATGGACATCAGGAGGTCAGGAAAGTGCGTGACGTAACTCGCTCAGGAGCCGAGACTCACACTCTTACTTTCCCAGCATTTCCCAGCACAACTGGATCGTAGGGCGGCACGGTAGCACAGTGGTTAGCACTGCTGCTTCACAGCTCCAGGGACCTGGGTTCGATTCCCGGCTTGCGTCACTGTCTATGTGTGAGTTTGCACATTCTCCTCGTGTCTGCGTGGGTTTCCTCCGGGTGCTCCGGTTTCCTCCCACACTCCAAAGATTTGTGGGTTAGTTTGATTGACCACGCTAAAATTGCCCTTAGTGTCCTGAGATGTGTAGGTTCGAGGGATTAGTGGTAAATATGTAGGGATATGGGGGTAGGGCCTGGGTGGGATTGTGGTCGGTGCAGATTCGATGGGCCGAATGGGCTCATTCTGTGCTGTAGGGTTTCTATGATTCTATGAACTCCACAAAACAACACCCCTTACACCTGCATTCATTCCTGTCTCTCCAGACACTTCCTCACATCCTCATCTGAAAAGCCAAGTGCTCACTCAGCCACATCATTGTGTCATCACAGCCATGTCTCACTCTCACCCTGCACTAACACTGACTTTGTTTTCACTCCACTCAATGCATTTCTCACTCTCACAATTCTCTATTCCCATCCCTTTCAGTTTGACTAACAAGTTCTACTACTTCACATATTTATCTAACTTTCCTGTAAAATTTGCAATGTTCTCATCCCTCAACCATTCCCAGTGACACAGCATTTAGATAGAGGTCGGTGGGAAGGTAGCTACAGACCGTCAATTATAAATAAATTAAAGGATGTAGAGCTGGCACTGAGAAAAAGACTGGGACACAGAGGATGATGACGTGAGGAGAATTTCAATTGTCCTCCATTCCTCCTTAGCTTTCTACAGACAATGGTTGGTCTTGGGTTGGGATTCGATCTCTCTTCTAATTAATCCACTTGCCTTTGATACTTCATTTCTCATGATTTCACTCTGTGGCAGTTTGGTCAAAACCCCATTTCTTCACATTCACCCTGACACGAACCATGTACCTGTAGCAGAAGAAGAAATTAGACACAGAAAATACTGGACAGTAACAAGTATAACAACAGGTATTTTATAGCTTCCCTCAAATAGTAAAAACATTCACCCCATAAATACTGAAGATTCTGAGTGTAAAACTGACTGGTTTGTTACATTTCTTGTAATTTTACTGGTGTCAGCTCAGCACGAAAAGCAGAAGATTCCATAAGTTCTGGAGTTGAACAACTTACAACTTCTTCAAACCATTTCCCAGTTTCTGCCTCCAAAGCTTTTCGTGCTAAGTGTCTGAATGAAGAATTTCTTCAACTCTCCACATTTCCTTTCTCACGTCTGAGTGCTCGGTGTTGGTGGAATATCTTAGCAGCTGAATGTTGATGTGTTCACTCTGCCCTAATTTAGTCATTCGTTCCATCCCTACACTACATTCAATATCAATCAGTCGCCTCAAGAGGAAGGTTCTCAACTACCTGTAAACATAAACATTTTACAGCACCAACCTTGTGAGTGCCAGCTGGCTACCAATGTTCCATTGTTCAAGCACCCTTCGCAAAACAAAGATGTTCAGACCTTCTGCACATCCGCTTTCACTCCTAAAGGGGACAACCAGAGAGGAAGGGTCAGTGCAGCTCCATTTCTGTCACTGGAACGGGGTGTGAAACCTCCTGTCTCTACTTTATCCAGTTTACAAACCCAATGAAATGTGTGATCTCACTGTGATACCACAGTTTCCCTCATCCAGTTAAAGGGCCTCATCCTGATGCGGGTCTTGGGGAAACATCCCTGGGTTTCACTTTGGCCGTCATGATAGAAGGAGCTGGAATGTAAAAACAAATTCAGTGAATAGGAGGAGGGACTGGCCTTAATGAGTATATTAGCCTTCTCCCCGCCGCATTCCCCGAGTGAAGGATGAACCCAATGTTCCAACATCCTGTTGAGTTTGTAGAGCTGAATGCTCCAGATCATCAATAATGCCGGAGACATTGATCAGGACCCACTGAGGCTGGGCTTTAATCATTGGCTGGGGAATTGATTGCTGCCAATGGGAAGGTTTGCATGGAGCCGATTCCAATTCAGACTGCACTATACATGTTGTTTAGATCAAGACTTTTCAATAAGTCGCTGCCCAAGAGAAGGGCAATAGTTGATGAACTACTTCTGTTCAGATTTATTATGTACAAGCGGAGGGGAGAGTGGAGAAGGTGGTAAATGCCTTCCTGAACCTTTAGTGTGAGGCACAGTAAAGGAAGGTACTACTGCCCACACTTCAGACTGACGCCAGTAATACAGCTGCAAACATTTACACAGCACGGAGTGAGCACCAAATTCAAGGACCGATAGCAGCCAGTCAGTGAGAGACATACGTGAGAGTTGGGCTGTGTGACCAACTTTACCCAAGTTCCAGGACCCAGACAATCTATGAGCAACTATATTGAAGATTTATTAGCAACCGCAACTTCAGCTGTTCCATCCTACTCTGCATCAATATTACTGGCTCTGTTATAATCATCACATTGCTCATTATCATGTTCACAAATTACATTACAAGGTAATGATATTGAGACAAACCAATCACTTCTTACCCGCCCACCTTCACTCTGAGATCGATCAGGCCGTTAGTAAGAGTCTGTGAGTTCCACTGGAACTGGTTGTGCTGCTGAACCGACTCTGATGTTTAATCTCAAGGTGATGCTCAGTGTGAGAGCGAGGCTTGCTCTGTAATATCATGAAATATCAACCAATCAAGGGCCTTGGCTTGATGGACAAACACCCTTGGGTTTCATTTGGGTCACAATCAGAGTGAGAAGATTATCCGATATATTCTGTCCGACAGATTGTGCAATGTTTGGAACTCTCTTCCCCAGAAAGTGGTGGAGGACAGGGTCAATGAACATTTTGAAGACAGAAGTAGATAGATTCCTGACTAACAAGGGCGTCAATGGTTCTCAGAGGTCGGCAGAGATGAGGCACATTCAGATCAGCTGTGATCTTACTGAATGGCGGCGGAACAGGCTCGAGCGCTCGAATGGGCCACTTCTACTCCTAATTCAAATGTTGGTATCAGCTAAAATAAAACATTTCCATATGGATACAACCCAGTGGACATGGCACGTAGAGCAATGGTGTTGGGATTGATGGCCTTCTCCATGTCCTCCTGCTGGGTAAACAATGTTTAAAATTGCTTCGATAGCCTTTGAATCAGTGTTTGTGGTTTCTGGGATTTGGAGCACTGTAGGGCAGAATACTCGGGATAATCAGTGGTGCCAGCGAACATTGGTCATGATCCATTGGTGCTGGCTTGGTACCAGGGGCAGAGGAGCCAATCAGTGCTGTTGGGAGAAGCTGAACCAAAATCTTGCTGGAATATATGTGTTGTAGCCGAGGATTCACAACGAGTTCAACCGAGAGAAAGGCTGTGGAAGATGAATCATTTCCATTGAGCTCCATTGTGTAGATTCAGTGAGCAGGGGACAGATATCTACCTGGAACTTTAGAGTGAATCTAGCAAACATTGAACATTTCTGCCAAGCTCTAGAAATCTCACAGCCAATCCTATAGGAGATGAATCCAATACAGAACAAGGCAACAAAACACAACTATTTCATCTTGCAGCCGTTTAACTGAATTTGTTGGGTCAATAAGAAAATTAAAATTAAAATACAACTATACCTTTCTGGCTACCTTCTCGAAGCTTCTGAAGATTCGGTCTATCATGTGCTTTGGTCTGATTTGTTTCACAGCATTTTTGATGGGTTTCAATGGGTGTTCATGTGTTTTAATTGTGGACCCTTTGTGTTTGTGTGCTGTGCGCCAAAATGTCTAGTTTCAGCCATATATAGGCATCAAGTATTTTGTTTGACTGAAACACGTCTGCCCCATGTATCTAGTGGTGATTTGTTTGTCGGGAAATGTATAACTGCCCTTTTACACTTGATAATGTGTCCTGGTGCATCTCTGGTTTCTAATTGTCTGATCTTGAATTTTGTAAAAAGCCTGTCTCTCGGCAGACTTGCCTCTGTGCATTTGGACTGAGGTAATCGCAGCTTACCGAGGCCAGTGAGACTCACATCTGTGGTGGGTAAGTTGTTGGAAAGCATTTTGAGAGACAGGACCGACAGGCATTTAGAGACGCAAGGACTGATTCGGGACAGTCAGCATGGCTTTGTGAGAGGAAAATCATGTCTCACAAATTTGATTCAGTTTTTTTGAATGGGTAACCAAGAAGGTAGATGATGGCAGTGCAGTTGATGTTGTCTACATGGATTTTAGCAAGGCCTTTGAAAAGGTACCAGGCATGGTAGGTTGTTGCATAAGGTTAAATCTCACGGGATCCAGGGTGAGGTGTCTCAATGGATATAAAATTGGCTTGATGACAGAAGCCAGAGGGTGGTTGTAGAGGGTTGTTTTTCAAACTGGAGGCCTGTGACCAGCGGTGTGCCTCTCAGATCAGTGCTGGGTCCACTGTTATTTGTCATTTATATTAATGATTTGGATGAGAATATAGGAGGCATGGTTAGTAAGTTTGTAGATGATACCAAGATTGGTGGCATATTGGACAGTGAAGGAAGTTATCTCCGATTGCAACAGGATTTTGATCAATTGGGCTGTCAAATGGCAGATGGATTTTAATTTAGATAAATGCGAGGTGATGTATTTTGCTAGACTGAACCAGGGCAGGACTTACTCAGTTAATGGTAGGGCACTGGGAAGAGTTACAGAACAAAGAGGTCTAGGGGTACATGTTCATAGCTCCTTGAAAGTGGAGTCACAGGTGGACAGAGCGGTGAAGAAGGCATTCGGAATGCTTGGTTTCATTGGTCAGAACATTGAATAAAGGATTTGGGACGTCTTGTTGAAGTTGTACAAGACATTGACAAGGCCACACTTGGAATACTGTGTACAGTTTTGGTCACCCTATTGTAGAAAGAATATTATTAAACAAGAAAGACTGCAGGAAAGATTTACGAGGATGCGACCCGGATTTGATGGTTTGAGTTATAAGGAGAGGCTGGATAGACTGGGACTTTTTTCTCGGGAGCGTAGAAGGCTGAGGGGTGATGAGGGGCACAGATCAGCTTGATAGTCAATATCTTTTTCCAAAGCTGATGGGGGGCGGGGGGGGGGGGGTGGAGGTGGTCTAAAACTAGAGGGCACAGGTTTAAGGTGAGAGACGAAAGATCCAAAGTGTCCAGAGGGGCAATTTTTTTTACACAGACAGTGGTGAGTGTCTGGAACAAGCTGCCAGAGGTAGTAGTAGAGGCGGGTACAATTTTGTGTTTTAAAAAGCATTTAGACAGTTACATGGTTAAGATGGGCATAGAGGGATATGGGCCAAATGCGGGCAATTGGGATGAGCTGAGAACATGGAACAGTACAGCACAGTACAGGCCCTTAGGCCCTCGATGTTGTGCCGAGCTTTCCCCGAAACCAAGATCAAGCTATCCCACTCCCTATCATTCTGGTGTGATCCATGTGCCTATTCAAGAACAGCTTGAAAGTTGCTAAAGTGTCCGACTCCACTATCACAGCAGGCAGTCAATTCCACATCTCAACCACTCTCTGCGTAAAGAACCTACCTCGGACATCCCTCCTATATCTCCCACCATGAACCTTATAGTTATGCCCCCTCGTAACAGCTACATCCATCCGAGGAAATGGTCTCTGAAAGTCCACTCTATCTATCCCCCTGATCATCTTATAAACCTCTATTAAGTCGCCTCTCAACCTCCTCCTCTATAAAAAGAAAAGCCCCAGCACCCTCAACCTTTCCTCATGAGACCTAACCTCCAAACCAGGCAGCATCCTGGTAAACCTCCTTTGCACCCTCTCCAAAGCTTCCACATCCTGAGGGACAAGATTTATGAGCATTAAGAGGGGTTTAGTATGCTGAAGAATACTCAGCATGGCTTTGTCAAAGGCAGATCGTGCCTTACGAGCCTGGTGGAGTTCTTTGAAAATGTGACTAAACGCATTGACGAAGTGAAAGCGGTAGATGTGGTTTATATGGATTTTAGCAAGGCGTTCGATAAGGTCCCCCATGCAAGGCTTCTCGAAAAAGTGAGAGGGCATGGGATCCAAGGGGCTGCTGCCCAGTGGATCCAGAACTGGCTTGCCAAAAGGAGGCAGAGAGTGTCTATAGATGGGTCTTTTTCTAATTGGAGGTCGGTCACCAGTGGTGTGCCCCAGGGATCTGTTCTGGGACCCTTACTGGTTGTCATTTTCATAAATGACCTGGATGAGGAAGTGGAGGGATGGGTTGGTAAGTTTGCTGACGACACGAAGGTTGATGGGGTTGTGGATAGTCTGGAGGGATGTCAGAAGTTACAGAGGGACATAGATAGGATGCAAGACGGGGCGGAGAAGTGGCAGATGGACTTCAACCCAGATAAATGCGTCGTGGTCCATTTTGGCAGGTCGAATGGGATGAAGGAGTACAATATAAAGGGAAAGACTCTTAGTACCGTAGAGGATCAGAAGGACCTTAGGGTCCGGGTCCATAGGATTCTAAAATCGGCCCCGCAGGTGGAGGAGGTGGTTAAGAAGGCGTATGGTGTGCTGGCCTTTATCAATCGAGGGATTGAGTTGAGGAGTCCGGGGATAATGATGCAGCTATATAAGACCCTCGTCAGACCCCACTTGGAGTACTGTGCTCAGTTCTGGTCGCCTCATTACAGGAAGGATGTGGAAAAGATTGAAAGGGTGCAGAGGAGATTTACAAGGATGTTGCCTGGATTGAGTGGCATGCCTTATGAGGATAGGCTGAGGGAGCTCGGTCTTTTCTCCTTGGAGAGCCGTAGGATGAGAGGAGACCTAATAGAGGTATATAAGATGTTGAGAGGCATAGATTGGGTGGACTCTCAGAGGCTTTTTCCCAGGGTGGAAATGTCTGCTGCGAGAGGACACAGGTTTAAGGTGCTGGGGGGTAAGTACAGGGGAGATGTTAGGGGGAAGTTTTTCACACAGAGGGTGGTGGGCGAGTGGAATCGACTGCCGTCAGTGGTGGTGGAGGCAAACTCAATCGGGTCTTTTAAGAGACTCCTGGATGAGTACATGGGACTTAATAGGTTGGAGGGTTATAGGTAGGCCTGAAGGGTGGGGATATGTTCGGCACAACTTGTGGGGCCGAAGGGCCTGTTTTATGCTTTAGTTTTCTATGTTTCTATCCTTCTTATAGTGAGGTGATCAGAACTGCACACAATATTCCAAATGTGGTCTCACCAAGGTCCTGTACAGTTGCAGCATAGCTCCACGGCTCTTAAACTCAAACCCCCTGTTAATAAACGCTAACACACGATAGGCCTTCTTCACGGCTCTATCCACTTGAGTGGCAACCTTCAGAGATCTGTGGATATGACCCCGAAGATCTCTCTGTTCCTCCACGTTCCTCAGAAACCTACCGTTGACCCTGTAATCCGCATTCAAATTTGTCCTACCAAAATGAATCACCTCGCATTTGTCAGGGTTAAACTACATCTGCCATTTTTCAGCCCAGCTTTGCATCCTATCTATGTCTCTTTGCAGCCTACAACGGCCCTCCACCTCATCCACTACTCCACCAATCTTGGTGTCATCAGAAAATTTACTGATCCACCCTTCAGCCCCCTCCTCCAAGTCATTGATAAAAATCACAATAAGCAGGGGACCCAGCACTGATCCCTGTGGTACTCCGCTGGTAACTGGTCTCCAGTCTGAAAATTTGCCATCCGCCACCACCCTCTGTCTTCTATGAGATAGCCAGTTACGTATACAATCGGCCAAATTCCCCTCTATCTCACACCTCCTTATTTTCTTCATGAGCCGACCATGGGGGACCTTATCAAACGCCTTACTAAAATCCATGTATATGACATCAATTGCTCTATCTTCATCAACACACTTAGTTACCTCCTCAAAGAATTCAATCAAGTTTGTGAGTCAAGACTTACCCTTCACGAATCCGTGTTGACTATCCCGGATTAAGCTGCATCTTTCCAAATGGTCATAAATCCTATCCCTCAGGACATTTTCCATGAGCTTACCGACCACTGAAGTAAGACTAACCGTCCGATAATTACCATGGTCATTCCTATTTCCTTTCTTGAACAGAGGAACGACATTCGCCACTCTCCAGTCCTCTGACAATATCCCCGTGCACAGTGAGGACCCAAAGATCAAAGCCAAAGGCTCTGCAATCTCATCCCTTGCCTCCCAAATAATCCTAGGATATTTCTCTGCTGGCCCAGGGGACTTATCGACCCTCAGTGTTTTCAAAATTGCTAATGCATCTTCCCTCAGAACATCTACCTCCTCCAGCCTATCAGCCTGTATCACACTCTCATTCTCAAAAACATGGCCCCTCTCCTTGGTGAACACTGAAGAAGAGTATTCATTCAAAACCTCTCCTATCTTTTCTGACTCCATGTACAAGTTCCCACTCCTGTCCTTAGGGGTTTTTAAAAAACGGGCGGCATAGACAAGTTGGGCCGAAGGGCCTCTTTCCATGCTGTAAACCTATATGACTCTACCTTTCATTCAGGCCACTTTCTGTGCCCTTGTGTCAGTTTTTATGTCAGCTCCCTGTGCTTGTGTTTCTGGCCTCATGGCTGTCTGCAGCGGGTTCCCTTCCAATGATTCTACTTTACTCGAGCAGTCGCAGGCTGCTACAAATTCCATTGGGTTCACCAATTCCCTTTAGGGAAGGAAATTTGCCATCAACCTGGTCTTATCTTGATCTGTCCAATGTGAATCCAGACTCAAAGCAATGTGGTTGACTCTCAACTGTTGTGTGAAATGGCCGAGGCAAGCGACTGGGAAATGAGGGGTGAGCAACAGTTCTGGGTTTGCCACTGACACCCACATCCAATGAAATAAATCAAAGAACACATCCCCCATCTTCGATCCGTGTCCCTCTAATTTAAAAAAATTGCCCATTTACTGGATTCCTTCAACAGAGGGAACAAATTCTCCCTGTCGAATCTATCATCTTGAAAAACATTTTCAACACCAGACTAATCATCTATGCAATACATGTTGTGATAATTTGACCTGTTAGTTCTCTGATATCCTCCTGCACCCCCCTCCAGGGCCAATATATCCTGAGTTGTGATGTTCAGGCTGGAACTCAAAACTCCCGATGGGGACTAATGAAGTGAGTGGTGAAATTTTGTTTGGCAAATCCTTGGGCTGCATTTAAATGACAATGACTTCCCCGTGCTGCAGTGCAAGGTGTCCATGTGGTCACGTCGCAGAGAACAGGGAGTGCGGACAATGACAGCAATGGGATTCCTCACCGCCGTCTATTGACCTTAAGAAGTTTTTATGCTTGAATCATATTTCACCATTGTTGGTAGTTTCAAAATCAGTTGTTTTAGTGTGACTATCTTCATGTAGTTTGAATTAATGGTATTACATATTGTAGCTGAATTAACAAAAGCCATTTAAAACAAAAACGACACCTGCCGTATTGGAAAGCAGTTTAACAACACCAGGTTAAAGTCCAACAGGTTTATTTAGTAGCAAAAGCCACACAAGCTTTCGGCTTTTGCTACCAAATAAACATGTTGGACTTTAACCTGGTGTTGTTAAACTTCTTACTGTGTTTACCCCAGTCCAACGCCGGCATCTCCACATCATTGGAAAGCAGACAGATTAGTTCAACAGACAGCCTTAATTGTGGAACAGTTAAAGGGTAACTAATTCATTAAAATATGTGTTAGGTTGGTGTGGTGATCATATCCTCCGCTCCAGAACCATCCCTTCCTCTATTGAGTTTAAAGCCCTCTCTACTTCCCTAGTTATGTAGTTTGCAAGAACGTTGCTGGCAGCAGGTTCAGATGTAGATCATCCCAACGGTACAGCCCCCACTTTCTCCAGAACTGATTTTAATGTCCACAAGCTGAAACCTACCTCTTCCACCAGTCTTTCAAACCATGTATTCATCTCTCTAATGTGATGTGCACGATGCCAATTTGCACGCGGCTGCGGTAATCATCTCCAGATTATAACCTTGTGTGTTCTGTTGTTTAATTCAGTGTCCATTTCCTGATAATGTCTGTGCAGAAGCTGCTTCTTCATTCTACCTATGTCATTGGTACCGACATGGTCCACAACAGTGGGATCCTCCTCACAACCACGGTCATCTCCAGCCAGATGTCCTGAACTCTGGCATGGGGCAGGCAACACAGTCAACAGCACTCTGACTCCTTGTTACAGAGAAAATTGTCAAACCCTCTGATGAAGGAGCAGCACTCCGAAAGCTCGTGCTCCCAAATAAACCTGTTGGACTTTAACCTGGTGTTGTGAGAATTCTTACGTTGCCTACCCCAGTCCAACGCCGGCATCTTCACATCATCAATGCCTCTCACTATACTGTCACTTACTCCCACTAATTTACTCTGTGCCTCTCCCATCCCAGCCCCTCACCTCCCCCCACGGCCCACTGAACAGCTTCCTATACCACAGTGCCACGGTCAGTCACATCATGTGTGTCCAACTGACGCACATGTTAGACGGCTTGACAGCTCTGGAGCGGTGGGTGAATTCACTTTGGAGCATCCACGATGCTGAAGAAGTCGTGGATATCACGTTCAGTGAGTTGGTGACACCGCAGATAACAGTTACTGAGGGAGATAGAGAATGGGTGACCACCAGACAGAGGAAGAGTCGGAAGGCAGTGTAGGGGTCCCCTGCAATCATCTCCCTCCAAAGCAGATATACCATTTTGGATAATGTTGGGGGAGATGGCTCACCGGGGGAAGGTGGCAGCAGCCAGGTTCATGGCACCCTGGCTGGCTCTGCTGGACAGGAGGGCAGGAAAAAGAGTGGCAGAGCGACAGTGATAGGGGACTCAATTGTAAGGGGAATAGACGGGTGTTTCTGTGGATGCAAACAAGACTCCAGGATGGTATGTTGCCTCCCTGGTGCAAGGATCAAGGGTGTCTCGGAGCAGCTGCAGGACATTCTGGAGGGGGGAGGGTGAACAACCAGCTGTCGTGGGGCATATCGGCACCAACACTGTAGGTAAAAAATGGGATGAAGTCCGACAAGCTGAATTTAAGGAGTTAGGAGTTAAACTAAAATGTAGGAGCTCAAAGGTAGTAATCTCAGGATTACTTCCAGTGCCACGTGTTAGTCAGAGTAGGAATGTCAGGAGAGCCAAGATGAATATGTGGCTTGAGAGATGGTGCAAGATGGAGGGATTCAAATTCCTGGGACATTGGAACCGGTTCTGAAGGAGATGGGACCAGTACAAAACAGACGGTCTGCACCTGGGCAGGACTGGAACCAATGTCCTGAGGGGAGTGTTTGCTCGTGCGGTTGGGGAGGCTTTAAATTAATGTGGCGCGGGGATGGGGACCGACGCAGGAAGTCAGAGGGAAGTAAAGTGGGGACAGAAACTAAAGGCAGCAAAAGGAAAAGTGGAAGACAGAAAAACCGAAGACAAAAATCAAAAAGGGCCAGAGTACAGAGTACAGAGACTATGGAGAACTCAGTGATTGGCTCCAGTAAAGGGCCAGAGTACAGAGTACAGAGACTGTGGAGAACTCAGTGAACGGGTCCAGTAAAGGGCCAGAGTACAGAGACTGTGGAGAACTCAGTGAATGGGTCCTGTAAAGGGCCAGAGTACAGAGTACAGAGACTGTGGAGAACTCAGTGAATGGGTCCAGTAAAGGGCCAGAGTACAGAGTACAGAGACTGTGGAGAACTCAGTGAATGGGTCCTGTAAAGGGCCAGAGTACAGAGTACAGAGACTGTGGGGAACTCAGTGAATGGGTCCAGTAAAGGGCCAGAGTACAGAGTACAGAGACTGTGGAGAACTCAGTGAATGGGTCCAGTAAAGGGCCAGAGTACAGAGTACAGTGACTGTGGAGAACTCAGTGAATGGGTCCCGTAAAGGGCCAGAGTACAGAGATGTGGAGAACACAGTGAATGGGTCCCGTAAAGGGTCAGAGTACAGAGTACAGAGACTGTGGAGATCTCAGTGAATGGGTCCAGTAACGGGCCAGAGTACAGAGTACAGAGACTGTGGAGAACTCAGTGAATGGGTCCAGTAAAGGGCCAGAGTACAGAGACTGTGGAGAACTCAGTGAATGGGTCCCGTAAAGAGCCAGAGTACAGAGTACAGAGACTGTGGAGAACTCAGTGAATGGCTCCAGTAAAGGGCCAGAGTACAGAGACTGTGGAGAACTCAGTGAATGCGTCCAGTAAAGGGCCAGAGTACAGAGTACAGAGACTGTGGAGAACCCAGTGAATGGGTCCAGTAAAGGGCCAGAGTACAGAGACTGTGTAGAACTCAGTGAATGGCTCCAGTAAAGGGCCAGAGTACAGAGTACAGAGACTGTGTAGAACTCAGTGAATGGCTCCAGTAAAGGGCCAGAGTACAGAGTACAGAGACTGTGGAGAACTCAGTGAATGGCTCCAGTAAAGGGCCAGAGTAAAGAGTACATAGACTGTGGAGAACTCAGTGAATGGCTCCAGTAAAGGGCCAGAGTACAGAGTACAGAGACTGTGGAGAACTCAGTGAATGGGTCCTGTAAAGGGCCAGAGTACAGAGACTGTGTAGAACTCAGTGAATGGCTCCAGTAAAGGGCCAGAGTACAGAGTACAGAGACTGTGGAGAACTCAGTGAATGGGTCCAGTAAAGGGCCAGAGTAAAGAGTACAGAGACTGTGGAGAACTCAGTGAATGGGTCCAGTAACGGGCCAGAGTACAGAGTACAGAGACTGTGGACAACTCAGTGAATGTGTCCAGTAAAGGGTCAGAGTACAGAGTACAGAGACTGTGGAGAACTCAGTGAATGGGTCCAGTAAAGGGCCAGAGTACAGAGACTGTGGAGAACTCAGTGAATGGCTCCAGTAAAGGGCCAGAGTACAGAGTACAGAGAGTGTGGAGAATTCAGTGAATGGGTTCTGTAAAGGGCCAGAGTACAGAGTACAGAGACTGTGGAGAACTCAGTGAATGGGTCCTGTAAAGGGCCAGAGAACAGAGTACAGAGACTGTGGAGAACTCAGTGATTGGCTCCAGTAAAGGGGCAGAGTACAGAGTACAGAGACTGTGGAGAATTCAGTGAATGGCTCCAGTAAAGGGCCAGAGTACAGAGTACAGAGACTGTGGAGAACTCAGTGAATGGGTCCAGTAAAGTGCCAGAGTACAGAGTACAGAGACTGTGGGGAACTCAGTGAATGGGTCCAGTAAAGGGCCAGAGTACAGAGTACAGAGACTGTGGGGAACTCAGTGAATGGGTCCATTAAAGGGCCAGAGTACAGAGTACAGAGACTGTGGAGAACTCAGTGAATGGGTCCAGTAAAGGGCCAGAGTACAGAGTACAGAGACTGTGGAGAACTCAGTGAATGGGTCCAGTAAAGGGCCAGAGTACAGAGTACAGAGACTGTGGATAACTCAGTGAATGGGTCCAGTAAAGGGCCAGAGTACAGAGTACAGAGACTGTGGAGAACTCAGTGAATGGGTCCAGTAAAGGGCCAGAGTACAGAGTACAGAGACATTGGAGAACTCAGTGAATGGCTCCAGTAAAGGCAGTAAGAAGTCTCACAACACCAGGTTAAAGTCCAACAGGTTTATTTGGTAAAGGGCCAGAGTACAGAGACTGTAAATTCTCAGAATTGACAGGGTGAACCCCATTATCTTTCTGCTGCATGTGTGTACCATTCCGTCCAAGGCTGAGGAGGCCGACGTGAGGTGGAGTGCGTAAAACGTTAATCAGTTCTTTGAGCAGCCTTTGGCTAAGACGCTGTATAACAGAAACATGGCGTCACCTTGGTTTTCAGCCAGACCTGTTGGGATGAAGGCTGGAATCTGTGTCGACTTTTCCATTATCTTTTATACAAAAACAGCGTGGAAATAATTTAATTTTAACCTTTTGGACCTAAGTAAGAATTCAGTAAAAAGGGGAACAGAAAGCTGAGACTCTGAAGAATACAGCTACACAGTTACACCGGGGGCGGCACAGTGGGCAGCACTGTTGCGAGAGACCTGGTTTCAATTCCCGGCTTGGGACACTGTCTGTGCAGAGTCTGCATGTTTTTCCCATGTCCGTGTGGAATTCCTCCAGGTGCTGCAGTTTCCTCCCACACTCCAAAGATGCTTAGGTTAGGTGGATTGGCCATGGTAAATTGCCGGTTAGTGTCAGGGGAATCAGTCGGGTAAATGCATGGAGTTGCGGGGATAGTGTCCAGGTGGGATTGTTGTCGTGCAGACTCCATGGGCCGAATGGCCTCCTTCTGCACTGTCAGGATTCTATCAACAGTCTTATTCAAATTCCAGTTGGTGAGAATTGTCTTATAAGCACTTTCATAGAATCATAGAACATAGAATATTACAGCGCAGTACAGGCCATTCGGCCCTCGATGTTGCGCCGACCAGTGGTACCAATCTAAAGCCCCTCTAATCTACACTATTCCAATATCATCCATATGTTTATCCAATAACCACTTGAACGCTCTCAACGTTGACGAGTCCACCACTGCTGCAGGCAGGGCATTCCACGCCCTTAGTACTCTCTGAGTAAAGAACCTACCTCTAACATCTGTCCTATCTCTCTCACCCCTCAATTTAAAGCTATGTCCCCTCGTGCTAGCCATCACCATCCAAGGAAAAAGGCTCCCACTGTCACCCTATCTAATCCTCTGATCATCTTGTATGCCTCTATTAAGTCACCTCTTAACCTCCTTCTCTCGAACGAAAACAACCTCAAGCCCCTCAGCCTTTCCTCATACGATTTTCCCACCATACCAGGCAACATCCTGGTAAATCTCCTCTGCACCCTTTCCAACACTTCCACATCTTTCCTATAATATGGCGACCGGAACTGTACGCAATACACCAAATGCGGCCGCACCAGAGTTTTGTACAGTTGCAGCATGACCTCCTGGCTCCGAAACTCAATCCCTCTACCAATAAAAGCTAACACACCGTCCGCCTTCTTAACAACCCTATCAACCTGGGTGCCAACTTTCAGGGATCTGTGCACATGGACACCCAGATCCCTCTGTTCATCCACACGACCAAGTATCTTACCATTAGCCCAGTACTCTGTATTCCATAGTATTCATAGAATCCCTGCGGTGCAGAAGGAGGTTATTTGGCCCATCGAGCCCGCACTGACCACATTCCCACCCAGGCCCTATCCCCATAACCCCACATATTTACCCTACTGCCCCCCTGCTAATTTATTGTCAATTATCTCTTACAGATATTTATTGATCAAATGCCAGAAATAATACTCAAGGCAAAACTGCTATCACGATATAAAGGGCAAAACACATGAATTCTGACACACTTCCAAAGCACTGTGGAAATTCAAATCTGTGTCCCTCTGAAGGTCTATTTCAATGTCTCAGTGTGTATGGGTGAACATTTCTGTTGTGGTGTCTATTCATGCTAATCTTTCACAATATCTGTGTTTAATTGTGATTCTATTTCACAATCACTTTGTTTGCCTCCGATTCTCCCTATGCCCCAGTGTGTATCTGTGATTCTCTCTCTGTGTCCCTGTGTGTATCTGTGATTCTCTCTCTGTGTCCCTGTGTGTATCTGTGATTCTCTCTCTGTGTCCCTGTGTGTGTCTGTGATTGTCTCTCTGTGTCCCTGTGTGTGTCTGTGATTATCTCTCTGTGTCCCTGTGTGTTCCTGTGACTGTGTGTTCTTGTGTGTTTCTCTATTTAATTTCCCATCTCTCTGTCCATGTATAGTATCTTTGAAAACAAATATAACTTAGTGCACCTCTCGGATATCACCTAAAGCATTCACTCTGTCCACCTCTGTGCAGTTTTCCAACTGAGTGTTCTTTCAGTGAAGGAGCATTTTCCCTCCTGTGACGGCTCCTTACACACCTCCAATGAGTAACCCGGAAGGACAAGGACATTGGATCGATTACAAAATCACCACCTGAAAGTTCATCTCCGAGTCACACACCATCCTGACTTGGAATCTATGTAGTCATTGCTTCACTGTCGCTGAGTCAAATCCAGTAACTCCCTCCTGAACTGCAAGGCCAGCAGGAATGAGCCATCACATGTTGCCCTTGAGAATGTGATGGTGAGCTGCTTTTTGACATTGCTGCTGTCCATTGGGTGTTGGGGAGGAAGTGTCTGGATTTGACTCAGTGACAGCAATGGAACAGTGATAGCGTTCCAAGTCAGCATGGTGTGTGTATTGGAGGTGATGTTGCTGATGGTGATGTTCTCAGTTTCTGCTCTGTCTAGGAATAGTGTTTACTGGTTAGGAAGGTGCTGTTGAAGGAGTCTTGGTGAGTTCCTGCAGTGGATCTTGTTGGTGATATGCACGGCAGTCTGTGATTCTCAGTCTGTGATTCTGCCACACGTCATTACTCTGTGTGTAAATATAATACCCAAGCATTGTTCCTTTGTAAATATGTGATTCTTGTTTCTGTCCCTGTGAGTATCTATGCTTCTCTCTCTCTGTGTCCCTGTGTGTATCTGTGATTCTCTCTCTGTGTGTCCCTGTGTGTATCTGTGATTCTCTCTCTGTGTTCCATTGTGGATCTGTGATTCTCTATCTGTGTCCCTGTGTGTATCTGTGATTCTCTCTCTATGTGTCCCTGTGTGTATCTGTGATTCTCTCTCTGTGTTCCATTGTGGATCTGTGATTCTCTATCTGTGTTCCTGTGTGTATCTGTGATTCTCTCTCTGTGTCCCTATGTGTATCTGTGATTTTCTCTCTGTGTCCCTGTGTGTGTCTGTGATTCTCTCTGTGTGTCCCTGTGTGTATCTGTGGTTCTCTCTCTGTGTCCCTGTGTGTATCTGTGATTCTCTCTCTCTGTCCCTGTGTGTATCTGAGATTCTATCTCTCTGTGTCCCTGTGTGTATCCACTACCAAATCCAATGTGGCCTCACCTCTTGTCGGCCTATCCACATATTGTGTCAGGAAACCCTCCTGCACACACTGCACAAAAACTGCCCCATCTGAACTATTCGACATACAAAGGTTCCAATCAATATTTGGAAAGTTAAAGTCCCCCATGATAACGACCCTGTGACCCCCACACCTCACCATAATCTGCTTAGCAATTTCTTCCTCCACATCTCTATTACTATTTGGGGGCCTATAGAAAACTCCTAACAACGTGACCGCTCCTTTCCTATTTCTAACTTCAGCCCATATTACCTCAGTATACAGATCCCCCTCGAAGTGTCTTTCTGCAGCCGTTAAACTATCCTTGATTAACAATGCCACTCCTCCACCTCTTTTACCAGCTTCCCTACACTTACTGAAACATCTATACCCCGAACGTCCAACTATTCCTGTCCTTGTTCTACCCATGTCTCCGTAATAGCCACAACATCGTAGTCCCAAGTACCAATCCACGCCCCAAGTTCATCTACCTTGTTCCGGATGCTCCTTGCATTGACGTAGACACGCTTCAACCCGCCTTCCTGTCTACTGGTACCCACCCTTGACCTTGATACCTTCCCCAATACCTCACTACCCTCAACACTGACTTCCAGACTACCACTCCTTTTCCCACCCCCTGGACAAATTAGTTTAAACCCCCCTGAAGAGCCGTAACAAATTTCCCTCCCAGGATATTGTTGCCCCTCTGGTTCAGGTGCACCCCGTCCTGTTGGTACAGGTCCCACCTTCCCCAGAAAGTGTTCCAATTATCCACATAGCTGAAACCCTCCCTCCGACACCATCCCTGCAACCACATTGTTTGAACCTTCCAAGCTAAATGAGAATGTGTTCGCGGCTGAGATACAGCAAGCAGACTGAAATTCAAAAAATCAGTGGAGAGACCGCAACGGCAGAATGCTCAACGCTTTTCTTGAGTGAGGTGGGTGTTTAATTATTTGTTGATTTTTTTTCTCTCTGTGAGTTGATGAACAGTGTTTGAAGTTCTCTGTCCCAGTGTCTGTCTCCCGCACGGGCTCCTAGATTGTGTTGTATTATACACTTTATAACAGCAGCTTTAACTTTGCTGACAAAGGAGCATTTTCAATTTGGGTTTTGTCTCCTCTGTGGTTAAACAGCCTGACGCCAACTTGCTCCATCTGTTGTTTATGACGCTTTCCAATTCCCTGGACACCAGCGAGTTTATTGCCCCCGAGACCGACTGAATAACATTTGTTTCCCATTGTGCTGTTTGAGAGGTCAGTTTTAGCAGGTCCTTTGCTGAATTAATAATTTTAAACTAACTCTGAGACTTCAGGAGGGACATAAATCAGCTTTTCCAAAACTAACTCTTGGCTCCGGTTGAAACCGTGACTGAAGTGTCAAATATCCTCCCAGAGAAAATAGCTGGGGGGACATTGTCAAAAACCAGAACCTCAGTGAGTCAGGTTCAAACATGTAAAGAAAAAACCTTTTGCATTTCCAGACCAACACGTTAGTCACTGAGTTTTTATAGATACATTTCGGCGGGAGCGAGTATGTGACATTCTCAAAGCCCCAACACAGCACAGAGCACTCAATCCCAGAAATATGTATTATGCCTCTTTTCTGATATTCCATTTGCAGGAAGTTCTCAAATACAGAATTACTGAATTCATCATTAAAATCACCAGACCCTATCGGATATGATCAGCATTATTATAAACAGGAGGTGGAATTTCAAGCTGTCCATTATTCACACCAATAAACTGTCATTCAGGAATGTGTTTGCCATTGTACCAAAGGACAGTTAATAATAATGCATTCCATTTGAACGTGTATTGTTTGTAATGGAGGATTATGGACATTTTCTGAAGACGTGTTCATCGAAGTGTTTTGTCACTCACATGTTGGTGAAATGTCTGCCTTCGCCTATCCCATCACCTGCCTTCCAATCTTGTGTGTGTTTATTCGTTCCACTGAAACCCCTTCCACCAGTCCATGGACACCCATTTGAACCACCTGACATCCTTTTGCATCTATGTTTATTCCCAGGTCTGTTGACTGATCCTGGAACAGAATCGCTTTCTGTGTTGCTGTATCGGCGGATTTGGTTTGACCTGTTTTTGAAGGTCCAGCTTTCTGTGTTATTTTGTTGTGATGTGATTTAATTCCTGTTTAAAGAACGGGGGAAGAACTGCCTTTAGCCGACACAGAATCCAGATTTGTTCAGATTCTGGAAACATGTGTTGTCAGTGGCAACTCACAGACAGACTTTCCACCAGTTTGTTGCTGAAAAACGCCTTTACCCAGGTGCTGCTGCGAGACAATCAAAGGACACGGACTTGTTCGCAGGTTCAAACTTAGTGTTATTAAGAACATTTGCAAGTTAAAGGAAACAGTTCTTATAACAGAAATTCAGTGGACTTTTCTCTAAATCTATCTGAATAAGCACTAAAGAGAGATTTAGACTATTGAGTTGGATGAACAGCCATGATCGAAATGAAATGCGGAGCAGGCTCGAAGGGACAAAAGGCCTCCTCCTGCTGCTGTCTCGATGTTTCTATGTTTAAACTTGCTCTTGTCCTGAATCATAGCTGTTTTGGTATGTTTTCACCTTCCATTTTCAATAGGGCCGGATCCCCACCTGCTGTCCGCTGTGCTGAAAGTCGATGTTTATTTCTTTCCAGGACAAATCTGCTGCAGGATGAAGATGATGGTCACTCTGCAAACACAGTAAGAAGTTTAACAACACCAGGTTAAAGTCCAACAGGTTTATTTGGTAGCAAAAGCCACACAGGCTTTCGGAGCTCCAAGCCCCTTCTTCAGGGGAGTGGGAATTCTGTTCACAAACAGGGCATATAAAGACACAGACTCAATTTACATGAATAATGGTTGGAATGCGAATACTTACTGCTAATCAAGTCTTTAAGAAGCAAAACAATGTGAGTGGAGAGAGCATCAAGACAGGCTAAAAATATGTGTATTGTCTCCAGACAAGACAGCCAGTGAAACTCTGCAGGTCCACGCAACTGTGGGAGTTACAAATAGTGTGACATGAACCCAATATCCCGGTTGAGGCCGTCCTCGTGTGTGCGGAACTTGGCTATCAGTTTCTGCTCAGCGACTCTGCGCTGTCGTGTGTCGCGAAGGCCGCCTTGGAGAACGCTTACCCGAATATCAGAGGCCAAATAGAGTTTTACTGGCTGTCTTGTCTGGAGACAATACACATCTTTTTAGCCTGTCTTGATGCTCTCTCCACTCACATTGTTTTGTTTCTTAAAGACTTGATTAGTTGTAAGTATTCGCATTCCAACCATTATTCATGTAAATTGAGTTTGTGTCTTTATATGCTCTGTTTGTGAACAGAATTCCCACTCACCTGAAGAAGGGGCTTGGAGCTCCGAAAGCTTGTGTGGCTATTGCTACCAAATAAACCTGTTGGACTTTAACCTGGTGTTGTTAAACTTCTTACTGTGTTTACCCCAGTCCAACGCCGGCATCTCCACATCATGACTCTGCAAACAGCCAGGCAGGTAAACGCCGCTGCTTCAGATGGCGGCAAAAGACAGAACTCTGGAAAACGGTGTCATAAACTGTCGGATTGTTTGAACCTTGGACATTAAGGGAGAGTGCACCAGCGGCTGAGGTATTACACACAGATTGAGATTCAGAGGATTCAGTGTCCAGACCGGGAAAGCAGAACGTTCCACTCTTCTGTTGGTTGAGGTGAGTGTTTAATCTTTGTTGATTTTCTCGCACGGATTCTGTTTCTGAAGTGACTACCAGACCTGGAAACTGGTCTGGTCTTTCTGCATTTGGACACGCACTGTTTCAGCATCTAATGATTCACAAATGATGCTGAAGATTGTACAGATATCAGCGAACACCTCCACTTCTGAACATGTGCTGCAAGGGTGGTCACTGATCTGATTGGTTGATGTGAAGTATTGTTTTGCGGGTTATCCATTCTAATCATATCGTGCAGAGCTCGCAAAGAGTCGCCACGCTGTCGCATCATCTTATAAAATTGGATATGGCCAATCCTCAGTGAGATCCGTTCCGGATTCTCTTTCCAGTCCCTGTAGTATGGCGACTGGTTGCAAGGATTTTAGGGCCTTGTGTCAAAGTCCGGTTTTGAGAATTAAAGGAACACGGCCAACGGGGGAAAGGCAGCTTGAAAATGATCTGAAACAAAAAATGAAGATGGCGACTGGCACAATGGATAGTTGTCCCACATGAATATTTCAATGGAGAGACAGAGATTTAAAGATGACAGAGACTCAGGGGGGTGCAGTGTACATACTGCTCACTCAGGGTGATTTGGAGTTTGAGAGACTTTACTACAACTGCACTGAAGTTTAGTGTTTGGACTGTGCAGAAGGACAATATCTTTGTATCTCAGCCTGTGCTACCTCTGCACTCATTGCAGTTGGTGGACAATGTCGAGGGAGCTTATCCTTGTAAGTGTTTGATGGGCGCAATCTTGTGGGCGATGTAGTCTGAAGGTGAATTATGGGACCATGTCTAATGCTCTGAATTGAACCTGAATTGCGTTTACCGTTGTGTCTGTTTGCAGGGAAAGCAGGTCCGACATCCTGGAGCAGGATGGTCCTGGAAACAAACAGCGGCGTTTACCTGTGTGTCTGTTTTCTGGGGAATCAGATTCTTCATCCTGCAGCAGGATGGTCCTGGAAACAAACAGTGCCGATTTTAAATGGATAGCAGGTGAGGATCCGCCCCTATTGACAAAGGGAGTTGAAGTCACTCTCCTTATACTAGCGTTCAGGTGAAGAGCAGGAAATGCTTACGTTGACAGTGAAATGTTTAAACATTACGTTTTGAATACATTTAACACTTGTTTCAAATTCATTATATTAAATTCTAATGCGAACAACTAAAATCCATCCAATTATCATTGGAACATCCTATCATTGTCCCTTGTTGAATATGTAGCGACTGTTCACTGGTAATATGCTTTTTAAAATTTCTGAATCAGTTTGGAATGGGGCAAGTGCTGTCCCAGACCTAATCAAAGGGCATGAAGCCAGGCAATTGGTCGCAGTGTCAGGAGGCGGGCATTTTAGGAACAATGGCCAGAAATCTCTCAGCTTCTCAGTTATATGGAAAGGAATAAAGAGAGTTCAGTGAACAAGTACTTGAATTGGGGGAAAGACGATTTCAATATCATAAGACAGTTTCCAGCAAACGTAGACTGGGATCAGTTCCCTACAGGTCAATATATATTTGGAAAATGGATGTCTATTAAAGTGCCAGAGTGAAAATGCAGGGCCCGTTGGTTTTCTCTCAGAGTGAAGAGTAAGTTCGGCAAGTCCAGGGAATCCTGGAAGTCAAGAGGTATCGAGGGTTCCATAAAAGGGAGGAAAAGGAGTAAGTGGTATGTGCAGAGCACGCAAAATGAGGGAGGGTCTCAGCAAGCTGCTGAAAAACCAATCAGGAGGGAAAAGAGGGGCCACAACATATAATTGGCAGACCACACTAAGGAAAACCGCAAGGCATTTTCTCAGTATGTTGGGTGCGAGAGGATGACCAGGGAAAAGTGGGGCCCATCAGAGCACAAAGGAACCTCTGTGCGAGGAGTCAGAGGACGTGGTTGAGGCCGAACATTATTTTTTCATCTTTATACACAGAGGGGGAAACATTTTAAACCTGGAGATTTCAGCAGGAACAGTAAGATTCAAGAACACGTTAAGATCAATAAGAAGGAGGGATTGGATGTGTTAGCGGGAATATTGGTGCATAAACCCCCAGGGCCTGAAGCAATTATACCTCAGTCTTCTGTGGAAGTCACGGAGGGAGATTGCAGGGACACACTGAGGGAGATATCGACATCTTCGCCGAAGTGACCGTGGGATATCTAATGTGAACCCTTTATTCAAGAATGGCAGCAGGGAGTACTGAGGACTAACGTGAACCTGGGGTGCAAGTCCATTGATCCCTGATGGAGCCGGTGCTGCTAGATATGTTAGTTTAGAAGACATACTGAATGCTTGCCTTCATTATCCAAGACACAGGCTATAGGAGCAGTGGGGTCCAGGCCCATCTCAGATCATTAGTTAATCCACAGATGGAATATTGTGTAAAGTCTGGTCGCCAAACTCTTGGATGGAATAATTCCACTGGAGAGGGCTGAGAGTGAGGTTCAGCAAGGAGTTGTCTGGAACGGGAAATTGCAGCCATTATGGAGAGACAGGGTAATCGGGGTTCACTTTCACTGGAGGCACGGAGGCTGAGGGAAAACTTCATAGAGATACACAAAATTATCAGAAAGGTAGACACGGTATATTGTCAGAATCTCTCCCAATGGCAGAAGCGTGGCACAGTGGTTAGCGCTGCTGTGTCACAGCACCAAGGAATCCGCTCAGATTCCTGGCGTTTGTCACTGTATGTGTGGAGTTAGCACGTTCTCCCCGTGACTGCCTGGGTTTCCTCCGAGTGCTCCAGTTTCTTCCCACAGTCAGAAAGACGTGCTGGTTAAGTTCATTGACCCGATTAGGCGCCGGAGTGTGGCGACTGGGGGAATTTCACAGTAATTAATTGTAGTGTTAACGTAAGCCTTACTAGTGACGATGAAGTAAACTTTTACTTCATGTGTCTCTGGCAGGTGGGCATGGGAACATGGAGAGGGGAAAGTGGTTAAGAGGGGATATGAGGAAATGTTATTTCACACACAGAATGGTGGGAATATGGAACAGGCGCCTGGACTAGCACTTTAATAGTCAAGGCATAATCCAATACGGATCAAGTGCTGGTAAATGAGATGATTGCAGATTGGTAATTGATGGCCAGCATGGACATGATGGGCCGAAGGGACTGTTTATGTGCTGACTGACTCTGTAACTCTATGAGAGTTACTGGGAACAGACTAATGGAATAGATTGGAGCTTTGAATCAGAGGTTGTTATTAAGGATCGAATTAAGTTTTCAATAAGAGAATGTATTCAGTTTATATTCTCTCCAGATGTAGGTTTAATGCATGAAGAAAGGCCAAAAAAAATCCGAAACTGTCGACAATCTGAACACATGTTTGATGTAAGATGAAAAAAATGGGAATGTCGGAGCAGAATGTATTTGTCCAACGCTCGAACCTCTGCTGATATTTAATGTCATCACCTTGTTTCTGCAATCAAACAAATTATTAACGAGCGATAAACGAAATAAAACTTTCCTATCGAGCAGGGAGAATTCTCAGGTAATATTTCCCCTTTTGGACAGGCGCGGATCAAGAACTTGGGGCAACGTCAGAGAATAAGACTATTTAAAATGATGATGAGTTCGAATTTCCACTCTCAGTGCGTCAGTAGCCTGTTGGTTTCTGTTTTCAGAGAGAGGTGGTGGCGTTGGGGATTGGGGGCGTTGGGGATTGGGGGCGTTGGGGGCGTTGGGGATTTTGGGGTGGGGGTGGGGACAGGGGAGAGTGGTAGGAATGGCGCTAATCCTCGAATACATTCCAAACTGATTCAGATATTTTTTTAAAAACATATTACCAAGGAACAGTCGCTACATTTTCAACTAGGGACAATGATAGGATGTTCCAATGATAATTTGATGGATTTTAATTGTACGCATTAGAATTTAATTTAGTGAATTTGAAACAAGTGTTAAACATATTTAAAACGTAATGTTTAAAAATTTCAGTGTCAAAATAAACATTACCTGCTCTTCACCTGAACGCTAGTACAAGGAGAGTGACTTCGACTTTTTCCGCTGAGGCTCGGGGAGAAAAAAAACAGAGGGCATGGGTTAAGGGTGAAAGGAGAAAAGTTTAAAGGGAATATTAGGGGGGACTTCTTCACGCAAAGAGTGGTGGGAGTGTGGAATGAGCTGCCGGATAAAGTGGTAAATGCTTTTAACATTTAAGAAAAACTTGGACGGGTTCATGGATGAGAGGGGTGTGGAGGGATATGGTCCAAGTGCAGGTCAGTGGGACGAGGCATAAAATGGTTCGGCACAGACAAGAAGGGCCAAAAGGCCTGTTTCTGAGCTGTAATTTTCTATGGTTCTATGGTTCTAACTTCCTTTGTCAATAGGGGCGGATCCTCACCTGCTATCCACTTAAAACCGACACTGTTTGTTTCCAGGACCATTCTGTTGCAGGATGAAGAAGCTGATTCCCTGGAAACAGACACACAGGTAAACGCCGCTGTTTAATTCCGTGCAGGAGACGGGAACAGACTGCAATGAGAAAAATCGGGTCAGAAGTTGTCGGATTGTTTGAACCTTGGAAATTAAAGGAGAGTGTGTTAGCGGCTGAGATACAGCAAGCAGACTGAGATACAGAAAATTCAGTGGAGAGACTGGAACGGCAGAATGCTCAACGCTTTTCTTGAGTGAGGTGGGTGTTTAATTATTTGTTGATTTTTTTTCTCTCTGTGAGTTGATGAACAGTGTTTGAAGTTCTCTCTCCCAGTGTCTGTCTCCCGCACGGGCTCCTAGATTGTGTTGTATTATACACTTTATAACAGCAGCTTTAACTTTGCTGACAAAGGAGCATTTTCAATCTGGGTTGTGTCTCCTCTGTGGTTAAACAGCCTGACGCCAACTTGCTCCATCTGTTGTTTGTGACGCTTTCCAATTCCCTGGACACCAGCGAGTTTATTGCCCCCGAGACCGACTGAATAACATTTGTTTCACATTGTGTTGTTTGAGCGGTCAGTTTTAGCAGGTCCTTTGCTGAATTAATAATTTTAAACTAACTCTGAGCCTGCAGGAGGGACATAAATCAGCTTTTCCAAAACTAACTCTTGGCTCCGTATGAAACCGTGACTGAAGTGTCAAATATCCTCCCAGAGAAAATATCTGGATGGACATTGTCAAAAACCAGAACCTCAGTGAGTCAGGTTCAAACATGTAAAGAAAAAACCTTTTGCATTTCCAGACCAACACGTTAGTCACTGAGTTTTTATAGATACATTTCGGGAGCGAGTATGTGACATTCTCAAAGCCCCAACACAGCACAGAGCACTCAATCCCAGAAATATGTATTATGCTGCTTTTCTAATATTCCATTTGCAGGAAGTTCTCAAATACAGAATTACTGAATTCATCATTAAAATCACCAGACCCTATCGGATCTGATCAGCATTATTATAAACAGGAGGTGGAATTTCAAGCTGTCCATTATTCACACCAATAAACTGTCATTCAGGAATGTGTTTGCCATTGAACCAAAGGACAGTTAATAATCATGCATTCCATTTCCTCACCCCTCAACCCTCCCCCCTCAGCCCTCAGCCCTCTCCCCTCAACCCTCTCCCCTCAACGCTCTCCCTCTCCCCTCAGCCCTCTCCCCTCAACCCTCTCCCCTCAACCCTCTCCCTCTCCCCTCAGCCCTCTCCCCTCAACCCTCTCCCCTCAGCCCTCTCCCCTCAGCCCTCTCCCCTCAACCCTCTCCCCTCAACCCTCTCCCTCTCCCCTCAGCCCTCTCCCCTCAACCCTCTCCCCTCAACCCCCTCCCTCTACTCCCTCCCTCTCCCCTCAAACCTCTCCCTCTCCCCTCAACCCTCTCCCCTCAACACTCTCCCTCTCCCCTCAACCCTCTCCCCTCAACCCTCTCCCCTCAACACCCTCCCTCTCCCCTCAACCCTCTCCCTCACCCCTCAGCCCTCACCCTCTCCCCTCAACCTTCTCCCTCTCCCCTCAACCCTCTCCTACTCCCCTCAACCCTCTCCACTCAACCCTCTCCCTCTCCCCTCAAGCCTCTCCCTCCACCCTCAACTCTCCCCCTCTCCCCTCAACCCTCAACCTCTCCCCTCAACACTCTCCCTCTCCCCTCAACCCTCTCCCTCACCCCTCAACCCTCTCACTCACCCCTCAACCCTCTCCCTCACCCCTCAACACTCTCCCTCTCCCCTCAACACTCTCCCTCTCCCCTCAACACTCTCCCTCTCCCCTCCGCACTGTCCCTCTCCGCTCCACTCTCAAACCACTCCCCTCAGCACCCACCCTCTCCCCTCAGCACTCTCCCTCTCCCCCCTCAATACTCTCCCTCTCCCCTCCACCCTCTCCCTCTCCCCTCAACACTCTCCCTCTCCCCTCATCCCTCTCCCTCCCCCTCAACACTCTCCCCTCTACCCTTTCCCTCTCCCCTCAACCCTTTCCCTCTCCCTCTGCCCTCAACCCTCTCCCTCTCCCCTCAACCCTCTCCCTCTCCCCTCAACCCTCTCCCCTCAACCCTCTCCCCTCAACCCTCTCCCTCTACCCTCAACATTCTCCCTCTCACCTCCACTCTCAACCCTCCCCACTCAGCACTCTCCCACCCCCTCAACCCTCTCCCTCTCCCCCTCAACACTCTCCCTCTCCCCCCTCAACATTCTCCCTCTCCCCTCCACACTCTCCCTCTCCCCTCCGCACTCTCCCTCTCCCCTTCACTCTCAAACCTCTCCCCTCAGCACCCACGCTCTCCCCTCAGCACTCTCCCGCTCCCCTCAGCAATCTCCCTCTCCCCTCAACCCTCTCCCCACAACCCTCTCCCTCCCCCCTCAACCCTCTCCCTCTCCCCTCAACCCTCAACCTCTCCCCTCAACCCTCTCCCACTCCCCTCAACCCTCTCCCTCAACCCTCTCCCTCTCCCCTCAACTCTTTCGCTCTCCCCTCAACCCTCTCGCTCTCCCCTCAACCCTCTACCCTCAGCACCCACCCTCTCCCCTCAGCACTCTCCCTCTCCCCTCAAACCTTTCCCTCTCCCCTCAACCCTCTCCCTCTCCCCTCAAACCTCTCCCTCTCCCCTCAACCCTCTCCCTCTCCCCTCACCCCTCTCCCTCCCCCCTCAACTCTCTCCCCTCAGCACTCTCCCTCTCCCCTCAACCCTCTCCCTCTCCCCTCAACCCTCTCCCTCTCCACTCAACCCTCTCCCTCTCCCCTCAACACTCTCCCTCTCCCCACAACCCTCTCCCTCTCCCCCCTCAACCCTCCCCCTCTCCCCTCAACCCTCTCCCTCACCCCTCAACCCTCTCCCTCACCCCTCAACCCTCTCCCTCACCCCTCAACACTCTCCCTCTCCCCTCAACACTCTCCCTCTCCCGTCCGCACTGTCCCTCTCCCCTCCACTCTCAAACCTCTGCCCTCAGCACCCACCCTCTCCCCTCAGCATTCTCCCTCTCCCCCTCAACCCTCTCCCTCTCCCCTCCACCCTCTCCCTCTCCCCTCAACAATCTCCCTCTCCCCTCAACCCTCTCCCTCCCCCTCAACACTCTCCCCTCTACCCTTTCCCTCTCCCCTCAACCCTCTCTCTCTCCCTCTGCCCTCAACCCTCTCCCCTCAACCTTCACCCTCTACCCTCAACATTCTCCCTCTCACCTCCACTCTCAACCCTCAGCACTCTCCCTCCCCGCTAAACACTCTCTCTCACCCCTCAACCCTCTCCCTCTCCCCCCTCAACGCTCTCCCTCTCCCCTCCACACTCTCCCTCTCCCTTCCGCACTCTCCCTCTCCCCTCCACTCTCAAACCTCTCCCCTCAGCACCCACGCTCTCCCCTCAGCACTCTCCCGCTCCCCTCAGCAATCTCCCTCCCCCCTCAACCCTCTCCCTCCCCCTCAACCCTCTCCCTCTCCCCTCAACCCTCTCCCCTCAACCCTCTCCCTCCCCCCTGAACCCTCTCCCTCGCCCCTCAACCCTCTCCCTCTCCCCTCCGCCCACCCCCTCTCCCCTCAACCCTCTCCCCTCAGCACTCTCCCTCTCCCCTCAGCACTCTCCCTCTCCCCTCAACACGCTCCCTCCCCTCAACCCTCTCCCCTCAACCCTCTCCCTCCCCCTCAACCCTCTCCCTCACGCCTCAACCCGCTCCCTCTCCCCTCAACACGCTCCCTCTCCCCCTCAACACTCGCCCTCACCCCTCAATCCTCTTCCCTCAGCACCCTCGCTCTCCCCTCAACCCTCTCCCTCACCCCACAACCCTCTTGATCTCCCCTCAACCCTCTCCCTCTCCCCTCAGCACCCTCGCTCTCCCCTCAACCCTCTCGCTCACCCCACAACCCTCTCGCTCTCCCCTCAACCCTTTCGCTCTCCCCTCTCAACACTCACCTCTCCCCTCAACACTCTTCCTCTCCCCTCAGCTCTCTCCCTCTCCCCTCCACTCTCAACCCTCTCCACGCAGCACTCTCCCTCTCCACCCTCCACACTCTCCCTCTCCCCCTCAACACTCTCCCTCTCCCCTCAACCCTCTCCCCTCAACCCTCTCCCTCTCCACCCTCAACACTCTCCCTCTCCCTGAACACTCTCCCTCTCCCCTCAACCCTCTCCCTCGCCCCTCAAACCTCTTCCTCTCCCCTCAACACTCTCCCTCTCCACTCAACCCTCTCCCTCTCCCCTCAACCCTCTCCCTGTCCCCTCAGCACTCTCCCAGGGGTGGCACGGTGGCACAGTGGTTGGCACTGCTGCCTCACAGCGTCACGTGCCCGGGTTCAATTCCGGGCTTGGGTCACTCTCTGTGTTTCCCCCGTGTCTGCGTGGGTTTCCTGTTGTTCTCCAGTCCCCTCGCAATGTCTCAGAGACTTACTGTCGAGGTGAGTTGACCCGTACAGGTGCCGGCGTCTGACAACTCGGGGAATTTCACAGCAACTTCATTGCAGTGTCAATGTACGCCTTATTTGTGACTAATCAGTAAACTTTACCTCTCCCCTCCACACACTCTCTCTCCCCTCAACACTTCCCCTCTCTCGCAAACCCCCCCCCCCTGAACTCAGCACACCCCGACACACATCAACACTCCCATATTTACACTCCCCCGTCACATTCACACTCCCCCTCTCACATTCACACTCCCCCTCTCACATTCACACTGCCCCTCTCACATTCACACTCCCCCTCTCACATTCACACTCCCCCTCTCACATTCACACTCCCCCTCTCACATTCACACTCCCCCTCTCACATTCACACTCCCCCTCTCAAATTCACACTCCCCCTCTCGCATTCACACTCCCCCTCTCACATTCACACTCCCCCTCTCACATTCACACTCCCCCCCTCACATTCACACTCCCACTCTCACATTCACACTCCCACTCTCACATTCACACTCCCCCTCTCACATTCACACTCCCACTTTCACATTCACACTCCCACTCTCTCTCTGTGACCCTGTGTGTATCTGTGATTCTCTCTCTGTGTTCCTGTGTGTATCTGTGATTCTCTCTGTAGAACATAGAACATAGAACATAGAACATTACAGCGCAGAACAGGCCCTTCGGCCCACGATGTTGCACCGACCAGTTTAAAAAAAACTGTGACCCTCCCACCTAAACCAATTTCTTTTCGTCCATGAACCTATCTACGGATCTCTTAAACGCCCCCAAACTAGGCGCATTTACTACTGATGCTGGCAGGGCATTCCAATCCCTCACCACCCTCTGGGTAAAGAACCTACCCCTGACATCGGTTCTATAACTACCCCCCCTCAATTTAAAGCCATGCCCCCTCGTGCTGGATTTCTCCATCAGAGGAAAAAGGCTATCACTATCCACCCTATCTAAACCTCTAATCATCTTATATGTTTCAATAAGATCCCCTCTTAGCCGCCGCCTTTCCAGCGAAAACAATCCCAAATCCCTCAGCCTCTCCTCATAGGATCTCCCCTCCATACCAGGCAACATCCTGGTAAACCTCCTCTGCACCCTCTCCAAAGCCTCCACATCCTTCCTGTAATGTGGGGACCAGAACTGCACACAGTACTCCAAGTGCGGCCGCACCAGAGTTGTGTACAGTTGCAACATAACGCTACGACTCCTAAATTCAATCCCCCTACCAATAAACGCCAAGACACCATATGCCTTCTTAACAACCTTATCTACTTGATTCCCAACTTTCAGGGATCTATGCACACATACACCTAGATCCCTCTGCTCCTCCACACTATTCAAAGTCCTCCCGTTAGCCCTATACTCAACACATCTGTTATTCCTACCAAAGTGAATTACCTCACACTTCTCCGCATTAAACTCCATCCGCCACCTCTCGGCCCAACTTTGCAACCTGTCTAAGTCTTCCTGCAAACTACGACACCCTTCCTCACTGTCTACCACACCACCGACTTTGGTGTCATCAGCAAATTTGCTAATCCACCCAACTATACCCTCATCCAGATCATTAATAAATATTACAAACAGCAGTGGCCCCAAAACAGATCCCTGAGGTACACCACTTGTAACCGCACTCCATGATGAATATTTACTATCAACCACCACCCTCTGTTTCCTATCCGCTAGCCAATTCCTGATCCAATTTCCTAGATCACCCCCAATCCCATACATCTGCATTTTCTGCAGAAGCCTACCATGGTGAACCTTATCAAACGCCTTACTAAAATCCATATATACCACGTCCACTGCCTTGCCCCCATCCACCTCCTTGGTCACTTTCTCAAAAAACTCAATAAGGTTAGTAAGGCACGACCTACCTGCCACAAAACCATGCTGACTATCACCTATCAATTCATTACTCTCCAAATAACTATAAATCCTATCCCTTATAATTTTTTCCAACATCTTGCCGACAACAGAAGTGAGACTCACCGGTCTATAATTCCCGGGGAAGTCTCTGTTCCCCTTCTTAAACAATGGGACAACATTCGCTAACCTCCAATCTTCTGGTACTATACCAGAGGCCAACGACGACCTGAAGATCAGAGCCAGAGGCTCTGCAATCACTTCTCTTGCCTCCCAGAGAATCCTTGGATAAATCCCATCCGGACCAGGGGATTTATCTATTTTCAGACCCTCCAGAATATCCTGCACATCCTCCTTATCAACTGTAATACTGTCTATTCTACTCCCTTGCAACCCAGTGTCTGTGTCCCTGTGTGTTTCTGTGATTTTCTCTGTGTTCCTGTGTGTATCTGTGATTCTCTCTCTGTGTCCCTGTGTGTATCTGTGATTCTCTCTCTGTGTCCCTGTGTGTATCTGTGTTTTTCTTTCCCTTTCTGTCCCTGAACAGTTCTTTAAAAGCAAAGATAACTGAATGAATGATGCGGATATCGCCTTAAACATTCCCTCTGTCCACCTCTGTGCAGGTTTCCAGCAATGTGTACTGTCTACAAACTGCAGGGAAGAAGCATTTCCCTCCTGTGACGGCTCCTTACACACCTCCAATCTGTAACCTGGAAGGACAAGGATGTGAGAAACATTACAACGTCACCACCTGAAAGTTCATCTCCGAATCACACACCATCCTGATTTGGAATCTATCTCGTCGTTTCTTCACTGTCGCTGAGTCGAATCCAGTAAATCCCTCCTGAACTGCAAGGCCAGCAGGAATGAACCATCACATATTGCCCTTGAGAATGTGATGGTGAGCTGCTTTTTGACATTGCTGCTGTCCATTGGGTGTTGTGGAGGAAGTGTCTGGATTTGACTCAGTGACAGCAATGGAACAGTGATAGCGTTCCAAGTCAGCATGGTGTGTGGATTGGAGGTGATGCTGCTGGTGATGTTCTCAGTTTCTGCTCTGTCTAGGAATAGTGTTTACTGGTTAGGAAGGTGCTGTTGAAGGAGTCTTGGTGAGTTCGTGCAGTGGATCTTGTTAGTGTGACAGACTGCAGTCCCTGTACAATGGTGATGGAGGAGGTTAATGTTTATTAGATGTGATGGGTGACACTTTAGTTCCCCTCTGTACCTGTGGTTAGCTGTGTTTGCTTTTCTCTCAGTCCATCTTTGCCTCTCGGTTGCATTCTGTCTCTCTCCCCAGTCTGTATCTGTGAATCTCCCGCACTCCCACAATCGCCGTGCAAATAGATTTCCCATTCACCATACCATTTTTCACATGCGATTCCTATGTGTATGTGTCATTCCCTCTTTGTGTCCCTGTGTGCATCAACGATTTTCTCTCTGTGTCCATGTGTGTATCTGTGATTCTCTCTGTGTCCCTGTGTGTATCTGTGATTCTCTCTCTGTATGTCCCTGTGTGTATCTGTGATTCTCTCTGTGTCCCTGTGTGTATCTGTGATTCTCTCTCTGTGTGTCCCTGTGTGTATCTGTGATTCACCCTCTGTCTCCCTGTGTATATCTGTGATTCTCTCTCTGTGTGCCCCAGTGTGTAGCTGTGATTCTCTCTCTCTGTGTCCCTGTGTGTTTCTGTGATTTTCTCTGCGTTCCTGTGTGTATCTGTGATTCTCTCTCTGTGTGTCCCTGTGTGTATCTGTGATTCTCTCTCTGTGTGTCCCTGTGTGTATCTGTGATTCTCTCGCTGTGTCCCTGTGTCCACCTCTGTGTTCCACAGGAGCAGGCTGAGGAGTAAGAAAAAAATGCCAGGCAAGATGTTGGAATGCTCCTCTTGCAGGATGTGGGAGATCAGGGAGACCTCCGCTATCTCTGACGACAGCACCTGCAAAAGATGCTTTCAGCTGCAGCTGCTAGCAAAGCGTGTTAGGGAACTGGAGAAGGAGCTTGATGACCTCCATCTAATTCGGGAGAATGAGGAGTTTATAGACAGTAGCTTGAGGGAGATAGTTACACCTAAGCAGCAGAGCACAGGAAATTGGGTTACTGTAAGGAGAGGAAATGGCAGTGTGAAAGGACAGACAGAGCAGGGTTCCCCTGTGGCCATACCCCTCCACAACAGGTATACTGAATTGGATACTGTTGTGGGAGATGCTTTACCTGGGACAAGCTGCGACAGCTGGGACTCTGATACTGAGTCTGGTTCGACAGCGCAAAAGGGTGGGATGAAGAAGAGGAGAGCAGTAGTGATAGGGGACTCAATGGTCAGAGGTACGGACAGGAGGTTCTGTGGTCGGGACAGAGACTCCCGCATGGTTTGTTACCTCCCGGGTGCCAAGGTCAGCGATGTCTCTGATCACGTGCACAGCGTTCTAAAGTGGGAAGGTGATCAGCCAGATGTCGTGGTACACGTCGGTACACGTGGGAAGGAAGAGTGAGGAGGTCCTAAAGAGTGAGTACAAAGAGCTTGGAAGGAAGTTAAAAAGCAGGACCCCGAGGGTAGTCATCTCAGGATTGCTACCTGAGCCACATGCCAGTGAGGGCAGGAGTAGGATGCTCGGGCGGATAAACACGTGGCTGAGGAACTGGTGCAGGGGGCAGGGTTTCCAATTCTTGGATCATTGGGACCTCTTTTGGGGCAGGTGGGACCTGTACAAGAGAGACGGGTTACACCTAAACTACAAGGGAACCAATATACTTGCAGGGAGATTTGCTAGTGTTATTGGGGAGCGTTTAAACTAGATTTGCAGGGGGATGGGAACCAGAGTGCCAGAGCAGATAGTGGAGCTGGGGTCAAAAGACAGGTTAGTTCAAGCAAAATCACAAATGGAAGGGGAGAGTGTGGTGGAAATAATTTTTTGTGGTGTGTCTATTTCAATGCCAGGAGTATTGCGGGGAAGGCAGATGAGCTGAAGGCGTGGATTGACACGTGGAAATATGACATTATAGTCATTAGTGAAACTTGGCTACAGGAGGGGCAGGACTGGCAGCTCAATGTTCCAGGGTTCCAATGTTTCAGGCGGGATAGAAGCAGAGGGATAAAAGGTGGGGGGGTGGCATTGTTGGTCAAGTGACACAATCCCCAAGGATCACTCTAAATCGTTCCACAATCCCCAAGAATGACGCTAAAAAGTGACACAATCCTCAAGGATCACCCTAAATAGTGACACAATCCCAAAGGATCACTCGAAATCGTGACACAATTCACAAGGATCGTTTTAAATAGTGACAGAATCCACAACGATCACTCTAAATAGTGACACAATCCCCATGGATCACTCCAAATAGTGACACAATCCCCAAGGATCACTCTAAATAGTGACACAATCCCCAAGGATCACTCACAATAGTGACACAATCCCCAAGGATGACTCTAAATAGTGTGATCCTTGGGGATTGTGTCACTATTCTGCGTGATCCTTGGGGACTGTTTCAATATTGAGAGTGATCCTTGGGGATTGTGTCACTATTTACAGTGATCCTTGGGGATTGTGTCACTATTTAGAATGATCCTTGGTGATTGTGTCACTATTTAGAGTAATCCTTGGGAATTGTGTCACCATTTACAGTGATCCTTGGGGATTGTGTCACTATTCAGAGTGATCCTTGGGGATTGTGTCACTATTTAGAGTGATCCTTTGGGATTGTGTCACTATTTAGAGTGATCCTTGGGGATTGTGTCACTATTTAGAGTGATCCTTGGGGTTTGTGTCACCATTTAGAGTGATCCTTGGGGATTGTGTCACTATTTAGAGTGATCCTTGGGGATTGTGTCACTATTTAGAATGATCCTTGGGGTTTGTGTCACTATTTAGAGTGATCCTCGTGGATTGTGTCACGATTTAGAGTGATCCTTGGGGATTGTGTAATTATTTAGAGTGATCCTTGGGGATTGTGTCACTATTTAGAGTGATCCTTGGGTATTGTGTCACTATTTAGAGTGATCCTTGGGGATTGTGCCACTATTCTGCGTGATCATTGGGGATTGTTTCAATATTGAGAGTGATCCTTGGAGAATTTGTGACTAATTTGAGTGGTCCTTGTGAATTGTGTCACAGTTTAAAATGATCCTTGTGGATTGTGTCACTATTTAGAGTGATCCTTGTGGATTGTGTAACGATTGAGCGTGATCCTTGTGGATTGTGTCATTATTTAGAGTGATCCTTGGGGATTGTGTCACTATACAGAGTGATCCTTGTGGATTGTGTCATTATTTAGAGTGTCCTTGGCGATTGTGCCACTATTTTGAGTGATCCTTGTGGATTGTATCACTATTTAGAGTGATCTTTGGGGATTGTGTCTCTATCGAGAGTGATCCTTGGGCATTGTGTCACTATTTAGAGCGATCCTTGGGGATTGTGTCACTATTTACAGTGATCCCTGGGGATTGTGTCAGTATTTAGAGTGATCCTTGGGGATTGTGTCATTATTTAGAGTGATCCTTGGGGATTGTGTAACTATTTAGAGTGATCCTTGGGGATTGTGTCACTATTTAGAGTGAACCTTGGGAATTGTGTCACTATTTAGAGTCATCCTTGGGGATTGTGTCACTATTGTGAGTGATCCTTGGGGATTGTGTCACTATTTAGAGTGATCCTTGGGGATTGTGTCACTATTTAGAGTGATCCTTGGGGATTGTGTCACTATTTGGAGTGATCCTTGGGGATTGTGTCACGATTTAGAGTGATCGTTGTGGATTGTGTCACTATTTAAAACGATCCATGTGGATTGTGTCACGATTTCGAGTGATCCTTTGGGATTGTGTTACTATTTAGGGTGATCCTTGAAGATTGTGTCACTTTTTAGAGTCATTCTTGGGGATTGTGTAACGATTTAGAATGATCCTTGGGGATTGTGTCACGATTTAGAGTGATCCTTGGGGATTGTGTCACTTGACCAACAATGCCAAACCCCCACCTTTTATCCCTCTGCCTCTATCCCGCCTGAAACATTGGAACCCTGGAACATTGAGCTGCCAGTCCTGCCCCTCCTGCAGCCAAGTTTCACTAATGGCTATAATGTCATATTTCCACGTGTCTATCCACGCCTTCAGCTCATCTGCCTTCCCCACAATACTCCTGGCATCGAAATAGACACACCTCAAAATATTACTTCCACCACACTCTACCCTTCCATTTGTGATTTTGCTTGAACTAACCTGTCTTTTTACCCCTGCTCCACTATCTGCTCTGGCACTCTGGTTCCCATCCCCCTGCAAATCTAGTTTAAACGCTCCCCAATAACACTAGCAAATCTCCCTGCAAGTATATTGGTTCCCTTGTAGTTTAAGTGTAACCCGTCTCTCTTGTACAGGTCCCACCTGCCCCAGAAGAGGTCCCAATGATCCAAGAATTGGAAACCCTGCCCCCTGCACCAGCTCCTCAGCCACGTGTTTATCCGCCCGAGCATCCTCCTCCTGCCCTCACTGGCATGTGGCTCAGGTAGCAATCCTGAGATTACTACCCTCGGGGTCCTGCTTTTTAACTTCCTTCCAAGCTCTTTGTACTCACTCTTTAGGACCTCCTCACTATTCCTTCCCACGTCATTTGTACCGATGTGTACCACGACATCTGGCTGATCACCTTTCCACTTTAAAACGCTGTGCACGTGATCAGAGACATCGCTGACCTTGGCACCTGGGAGGCAACAAACCATGCGGAAGTCTCTGTCCCGACCACAGAACCTCCGGTCTGTACCTCTGACCATTGTGTCCCCTATGACTTCTGCTCTCCTCTTCTTCATCCCACCCTTTTGCGCTGTAGAACCAGACTCAGTATCAGAGTTCCGGCTGTCGCAGCTTGTCCCAGGTAAAGCATCTCCTACAACAGTATCCAATTCAGTATACCTGTTGTGGAGGGGTATGGCCACAGGGGAACCCTGCTCTGCCTGTCCTTTCACACTGCCATTTCCTCTCCTTACAGTCACCCAATTTCCTGTGCTCGGCTGCTTCGGTGTAACTATCTCCCTAAAGCTACTGTCTATAAACTCCTCATTCTCCCGAATTAGATGGAGGTCATCAAGCTCCTTCTCCAGTTCCCGCTTTGCTAGCAGCTGCAGCTGAATGCATCTTTTGCAGGTGCTGTCGTCAGGGATACCGGAGGTCTCCCTGATCTCCCATATCCTGCAGGAGGAGCATTCCAACATCTTGCCTGGCATTTTTTTTACTCTGGGGAAAAACAAGAATGCACCTTAAACCTATGTCCTCTCGTACATGCCGTCTCTACCCTCAGAAAGGGCATCTGACTCTCCACTCGATCCATGACACTCATAATCTTGTAAACCTCTATCAGGTCGCCCCTCAACCTCCGTTGTTCCAGTGAAAACAAACCGAGTTCATCCAATCTCTCCTCATAGCTAATACCATCCAGAGCAACCAACATTCAGGTAAACCTCTTCTGTACCCTCCCCACGGCATCCACATCCTTCTGTGGTGTGGCAACCAGAATTCTACATCAATATTTTAAATGTGACCGAACTAAGTTTCTGTACAGCTGCAGCATGACCTGCCAATTTGTAAACTCAATGCCCCGACCGATGAAGGCGAGCTTGCCGTCTGCCTTCTTGACGACCTTATCCACCTGTGTTACCACTTTCATTGATCGGGGGATATATACGCCCAGGTCTCTCTGCTGTCAATACTCCTAAATGGTTATTTCGTTAACTGTATAATTCCTACATGTATTAAACCTTCCAAATTGCATCACCTCACATTTATGTGGATGAAACTCCATCTGCCATTTTTCCACCAAAGTTTCCAACCAGTCTATATCCTGCTGTATCCTCTGACAATCCTCTTCACTCCTGCAACTCCACCAATTTCTGCGTCGTCTGCGAACTTACCAATCAGACCAGCTGCATTTTCCTCCAAATCATTTGCAATAAACAACGAAGAACAAAGGCCCCAGAACTGTGTAACACCGCTAGTCACAGCCTTCCAATCAGAAAAGCCACCACCTACTCTTACACCCTGCCTTCTATGGCCAAGCCAATTCTGTATCCATCTTGCCAGCTCTCCTCCGATTCCGTGTGACTTCACCATTTTTTTGCCATTCCAGCATGAGGTATCTTGTCAAAGCCTTGACTGAAGTCCATGTCCACAACATCCACAGCCTTTGCCTTATCTATCATCTTCGTCACTTGCTCGAAAAACTACATCAAGATCTTGTGGCTCGACCTTTCCTTCAGAAAACCATCTTGCCCGTCGCTAATACGTCCACTTATTTCCAATTGGCAGTAAAACTGTCTCGAAGAATCCTCTCCAATAATTTCTCTACCACTGACATAATGGTCATCTGACTGTAATTACCTGGATTATCCTTGCTACCCTTCTTAAACAGAGGAACAACATAGGCTATTCTCCAATTTTCTGGGACTTCCCCTGCAGCCAGTGAGGATACAAAGATTTCTCTCAAGGCCCCAGCCTCCTCCCTTGCCTCTCTCAGTATTCTGGGGTAGATC
The DNA here is from genome assembly GCF_964213995.1 of Mustelus asterias. Classification (NCBI taxonomy): domain Eukaryota; kingdom Metazoa; phylum Chordata; class Chondrichthyes; order Carcharhiniformes; family Triakidae; genus Mustelus; species Mustelus asterias. The sequence continues at coordinate 359,529 of NW_027590413.1, forward strand.
CTATCAGGCCCTGGGGACTTGTCTACCTTAATGTTTTCAAGACCTGCAATATTTCCTCCTTTTTGATCTCAACATGACTCAAACTACCTACACACCCTTTCCCAGACTCATCATCCACCAAGCCCTTTTCTTTGGTGGATACTGACGCAAAGTATTCATTTAACACCTCACCCATTTCGTCCGGCTCCACGTATGGATTTATATATATATATATATTTATATATATATATATATTATATAAACCTTGGGATTTTCCTGAATCCTGCAGGCCAATGAGTTTTCATGATCCGTTTAATCCCTCCTGACTCCTTGCTTCAGTTTCTTTCTGCTTTCCTTGTATTCCACATTTGCTCCGTGTGTTTCCAGCCTCCTCACCTTGACAAATGCTTCCTTTTTCCCATTGACGAGGCTCAAAATGTCTCCCATTACGGAAAGTTCCCGAAACGTGCAATATTGATCCTTCATCCTGACAGGAATGTGTCGGTCCTCAATTCCTATCAACTTACACTTCAATGCCACCCACATGAACAAGGAACAAAGAACAGAACAGCACGGGAACAGGCCCTTCGGCCCTCCAAGCCTGCGCCGCTCATGTGCCCAACTAGACCATTCGGTTGCATCCCTCTATTCCCAGTCTGTTCATGTGGCTATCTAGATAAGTCTTAAATAATCCCAGTGTGTCTGCCTCAATCACCTTGCTTGGCAGTGCATTCCAGGCCCCCACCACCCTCTGTGTAAAATACGTCCCCCTGACATCTGTGTTGAACCTTGCCCCCCTCACCTTGAACTCGTGACCCCTTGTGTTCGTCACCACCAACCTGGGAAAAAGCTTCCCACTGTTCACCCTATCTGTGCCCTTCGTAATTTCATACACCTCTATTAGGTCGCCCCTCACCCTCTGTCTTTCCAGGGAGAACAACCCCAGTTTACCCAATCTCTCCTCATAGCTAAGACCCTCCATACCAGGCAACATCCGAGTACTCTCTGTACTCTCTCCAAAGCCTCCACGTCCTTCTGGTAGTGTGGCGACCAGAACTGGACGCAGTATTCCAAATGTGGCCGAACCAACGTTCTATACAGCTGCAACATCATATGCCAACTTTTACATTCTATTCCCCGTCCAATAAAGGCAAGCATGCCATAAACCTTCTTGACAACCCTCTCCACCTGTGCTGCCACCTTTAAGGATCTGTGGACTTGTCCACCCAGGTCCCTCTGTGTGTCGAGACTCCTGATGGTTCTGCCATTTATTGTATAGCTCCCCCTTACATTCGATCTCCCGAAATGCCAGACGTTGATTTGCCCTCAAACATCTGCCCCCAATCTACATCCTTCAGTTCCTGCCAAACACTGTTGTAATTAGACTTCTTCCAATTTAGCATCTTCACTTGAGGACTACACTTATCTCTATCCATCAGTACCTTGAAGCTTACTGTTGTGGTCACTGTTCCTGATCTGCTCCCCTGCTGAAACCTCGACCACCTGGCTGGACTCATTCTTCAATAGCAGGTCCAGTATGGCCCCTTCTCTAGTTGGACTATCTACATACTGTTTGATGAAGCCCTCCTAGATGGTCCTTACAAACTCTGCCCCATTACCCCAGGACGAAGTGAGTCATGGTAATACAGGTGAAGTTAAAATCACCCATCACAACAACCCTGGTACTTTTACACCTTGCCGAAATCTGCCTCCATATCTGTTCCTCTATCTCCCGCAGGCCCTTGGGGGGCGTGTAGGAAACTCCCAACATTGTAATTACACTCTTCCTATTCCTGAGCTCTTCCCACATTGTTTCGCTGTCTGAGCACTCCGTGTTGTCCTCCTGCACTACAGCTGCGACATTCCCCTTAAGCTTTTTCCCAGGTCGGAGGTGACGATCACGAGGGGTCACGGGCTCAAGCTGAGAGGGGCGAAGTATGACTCAGACATCAGAGGGACGTTTTTTACACAGAGGGTGGTGGGGGCCTGGAATGCGCTGCCAAGTAGGGTGGTGGAGGCAGGCACGCTGACATCGTTTAAGACTTACCTGGATAGTCACATGAGCAGCCTGGGAATGGAGGGATACAAACGATTGGTCTAGTTGGACCAAGGAGCGGCACAGGCTTGGAGGGCCGAAGGGCCTGTTTCCTGTGCTGTACTGTTCTTTGTTCTAACCAGTAGTGCAACTCCACCACCCCTTTTACATGCCCCTCTGTCCAGCCTTAAGCATCTGTATCCGCGAATGTCAAATCGTCAATCCTGTCCTTCCCTTAACCAAGTCTCTGGAATGGCAACAACATCAAAGTTCCAAATAATAATCCAAGCTCTAAGTTCATCTGTCTCACCTGCAAAACTTTTCGCATTGAAGCAAATGCACTTCAGTCCACCAGGCCCTCTTTGATCAGCCACCATTCCCTGACAGGTACAGCATGGGGATCGGTATAGAGCAAAGCTCCCTCTACATTGCCCCCCATCAAATACTCCCAGGACAGCTACAGCATGAGGATAGATACAGAGTAAAGCTCCCTCTACACTGTCCCCATCAAACACTCCCAGGGCAGGTACAGCACGGGGTTAGATACAGAGTAAGGCTCCCTCTACACTGTCCCCCATCAAACAATCTCAGGACAGCTACAGCACAGGGTTAGATACAGAGTAAACCTCCCTCTACACTGTCCCCCATCAAACACTCCCAGGACAGATACAGCACGGGGTTAGATGCAGAGTAAAGCTTCCTCTACACTGTCCCCCATCAAATGCTTTTGGCAATTTCCCTTCATAATCTTTGCCTGCAGCACAGTCTGAGCGTGAGTCTGTGGCTGTGAGTGTGATTGTGTGCCTATCTTGTGCTGTGTGGGAGATTTCAGAATCTAACAGAAGCTTCCCTTCCTTGCCTTCTCCTGTCCTATGTTCTCCTTGACATCCAAAGCGCACCTCATGTTGAAAGCTCGAATCATTGAAACAGACTGTATTCATGTTTTTGTCAGTGAGGAAATTGCAGAACCACAGACCAATAGCAGGTGCATTCAGACAGTGCAAAGCCCAATGTAGTTTATTTTGGAATGCTACAATATTGTTCCACTCAGTACACTGCGTGCCTTAATGCTGCAGAAAGATTTTACCATATCTATTCTGATCACATTGGCAACATTTCACTGGGTCAATGTTCCCAACAATTTCTAAATCTTTCCACACAGCAATCTCTCAGTTTCAACATGTGTTTCCTTGTTTGTTTCTCCCTGGTTTGTGTGGATTCTCTGATAGATTCCTCGTCCTTATCCTCCACATGTGCAGTTGTCCACACCCCATGTCCCAGTCCTGCTCCCAAACGCGGCATCCCATTGCAATAAGGCAGGTGATACAGGAGTGTTTCAGTGACTGCAGAAGGTGAGTTCTGATTCTGACCCAGCTGTGTGGGTTTGCTGGGTGAACCCCACCATCCAGTGACAGTTTAATCAGGGCATTTATTGTTAGAAATCTAAGTGTTAATCAGTCACTCTTTGTGTCTCTGCCTACATGTTTGCATGCCTGTGTCTGTGTGTGCCTCTCTGTGTCTGAGTGTTTTTTTGTGTTCATGTTTTAATAAGTGCCAATTTGCCGTAATGTTCCAGCTTAATATACTTGTTTCTGAATCTCAAACAGCCTGCGGTCCATTGCAAATCCACAATAATGTTTAAAATGGTGAATATCTCCCCGTCTCTCTGTGACTCTCTGTTACTCACTTGCTCAATTTGTCCATCTCCGTCCCAGCGAGAAGCATGAAATACTGCAGAACTCTCACCCACTCTCTGAGTCTCTCTCAATCTCTCCCTCTCTCTTTCTCTCTCTCTCTAAATCTCTCAAACTCTCTCTGTCACACACACTGTTGGTTGTGTTCCTCGATTACAGGAATTCTGAAGGCCATGCAAACCAGTAAAATACTTGCAGCGAGTCCCCACAACATGAGGGAGTGGAGAGAGAAAAGGGATGTGTTGCCAATCTCACTGTGGACTGTATATCGATTGTGACTGTCTTCAAAACTGCCCATAAGTCTGCTAAGACTTCATTGATTCAGATTAAATTAAAACTGACCTGTATTCTCCCCAGTTGCGTTCTGTTAACTCCCCTGGATTCCACAAACACCTGTCTCCACAACTGTCAATCCCGCTCCCCAGCTCTCCCTCTCTCCCTCCCTCATCCCTTGGGAAATAAGGAAAAGCAGGTGACAGAAGTGTTAGTGAGGGATCACTTTGGGACCAGTGACCATAATTCCATTAGTTTTAAGATAGCTATGGGGAATGAAAGGTCTGGCCCAAAGTTTAAAATTCTAAATTGGGGCAAGGCCAATTTTGATGGTATCAGGCAGGAACTTTCAAAAGTGAATTGGGGGAGTCTGTGGGAAGGCAAAGGGATGTCTGATAAGTGGCAGGCTTTTAAAAGTGTGTTAATCAGGGTTCAGGGTAAGCACATTCCACTTGGAGTGAAGGGCAAGGCTGGTAGAAGTAGGGAACCCGGATGACTGGGGTTCTTGAGGTCCTGGTCAAGAAGAAGAAGGAGACCATGACATGCGTAGGCAGCTTGATCGAGTGAATCCCTTGAAGAGTATAGGGGTTTAGGAGTAGAGTTGAGAGAAATCAGGGGGGCAAAAAGGGTACACAAGATTGTTTTGGCAGACAAGTCAAAGGAGAATCCAAAGAGCTTCTACAAATACATAAAGACCAAAAGAGTAACTAGGGAGAGAGTTGTGTCTCACTAAGATCAACAGGGTCATCTATGTGCGGATCCACAAGAGTTGGGGAGATCCTAAATGAATATTCCTCATCATTATTCACTGTTGAGAAAAGTATGGATGTGAGGGAACTTGGGGAAATAAATAGTGATGTCTTGAGGAGTGTACCTATAACGGAGAAGGAGGTGCTGGAAGTCTTAAAGCACATCAAGGCAGATAAATTCCCTGATGAGGTATATCCCAGGATGTTGTGGGAGGCTAGGGAGGAAATTGCGGTTCCCCGAGCAGAGACATTTGAATCATTGATAATCACATGTGAGATGCCTGAAGATTGGAGGGTGGCAAATGTTGTGCCTTTGTTTAAAAAGGGCTGCAGGGAAAAGCCTGGGTGCTACAGGCCGGTGAGCCTCACATCTGTGGTGGGTCAGTTTTTGGAAGGTATTTTGAGAGACAGGATCTATAGGCATTTAGAGACGCATGGACTGATTAGAAACAGTCAGCATGGCTTTGTGAGTGGAAAATCATGTCTCATAAATTTGATTGAGTTTTTTGAAAGGGTAACCAAGGAGGTAGATGAGGGCAGTACAGTTGATGTTGTCTACATGGACTTTAGCAAGGCCTTTGACAAGGTACCTCATGGTAAGTTGTTGAGTAATGTTAAATCTCACGGGATCCAGTCTGAGGTAGCTGAATGGAAACAAAATTGGCTTGCTGACAGAAGACAGAGGGTGGCTGTAAAGGTTTGGTTTTCACACTGGAGGCCTGTGACCAGCGGAGTGCCTCGGGGATTGGTGCTGGGTCCACTGTTATTTGTCATTTATATGAACGATTTAGATGAGAAGATAGGGAGGCATGGTTAGTAAGTTTGCAGATGACACCAAGATTGGTGGCATAGTGGACAGTGAAGAAGGTTACCTCGAAATGCAACGGGATCTTGGTCAATTGGGCCAGTGAGCTGACAAATCGCAGATGGAGTTGAATTTAGATCAATGTAAGGTGATGCATTTTGGTAGATTGTACCAGGGCAGGACTTATTCAGTGAATAGAACATAGAACATAGAACATAGAACATTACAGCGCAGAACAGGCCCTTCGGCCCACGATGTTGCACCGACCAGTTAAAAAAAAAACTGTGACCCTCCAACCTAAACCAATTTCTTTTCGTCCATGAACCTATCTACGGATCTCTTAAACGCCCCCAAACTAGGCGCATTTACTACTGATGCTGGCAGGGCATTCCAATCCCTCACCACCCTCTGGGTAAAGAACCTACCCCTGACATCGGTTCTATAACTACCCCCCCTCAATTTAAAGCCATGCCCCCTCGTGCTGGATTTCTCCATCAGAGGAAAAAGGCTATCACTATCCACCCTATCTAAACCTCTAATCATCTTATATGTTTCAATAAGATCCCCTCTTAGCCGCCGCCTTTCCAGCGAAAACAATCCCAAATCCCTCAGCCTCTCCTCATAGGATCTCCCCTCCATACCAGGCAACATCCTGGTAAACCTCCTCTGCACCCTCTCCAAAGCCTCCACATCCTTCCTGTAATGTGGGGACCAGAACTGCACACAGTACTCCAAGTGCGGCCGCACCAGAGTTGTGTACAGTTGCAACATAACGCTACGACTCCTAAATTCAATCCCCCTACCAATA